>NC_079171.1:40612112-40749612 GCF_947568905.1 Ostrea edulis | reverse complement strand
ATATATAATTATAATAGATAAACAATAAATATATGTTGACAACAGTTAACAGATTTGTTGTGGGATTTCCAACAGCCCAATGCGTGAATATTATGAGTTTATGTCAACACACCACATGCGCACCATACTATTCGTTCCATGCGACTTGTTTATCATTTTTAAGAGCAATTGGTACACCTATTTGGTTATACAGTTTAACGAGTAGAGGTGAAGTATATTCATATTTCTGAAACTTACGTTGAAATGCGATGAGTACATCCTCTGCAACTTCCACGAACAGCGCAAACAGGCTAACGGTGCGGTGTGTGAAAATGGCCGAATGAAGGAGATTGAAAAATATGGTGTGCCATTCGGGCTATAAGTAAAATAACCTTCTTGCGTATTGGGAGATAAAATTTCTTTTTCAAGATCTTATTATATATTAAACCACTCATTGCATAATTATGTTTTACAATACGTTACCACTTCTAATAATATATAGCGACGTTGTATGACGCAATCTTAAAAAGTAGAGCAAATTATAGGATTTATACTAGTAATGTAAACCTAAAAATAGTGTTCTTTCACGAACTCTACGTATAAAAACCAGTACATTATAGGAAAAGAACATGTTAGAGGATATTTCTAACAAAAAATTATTCACTTTGGACGTTAGGCCGAATTTTGATAAACATGGTCTTAGTCCTTTAGCTGTGGGAGAAGGGCATAATCAACAAAAGGACACCAATTGGGTTTAGCTATGTTGTACTTTTCTACGATTCTAAGCTATTAGTGAGCATAAACAACTCCACGCTCAAGAATTTACTGTTAGTGGAGGTCACATTACTTTCAATGCATTCATGTCAAAGGTGGTTTAAGGTAGACCTATACTCTGCCTTAAATGGACTCAATCATGAAAAAATTGCCTTTATAAGATAGATATATATTCTAGTAATAGATAAACATTGAAAAATATATATGTCAACATGCTAATTTCATTGTTATTGCTTCTCAAAAGTAAGTACCCCATCCACATATAATCAGCATTAATGAAAATGTATTTCTCCTTCTTATTTTTCTTAATATTTATTATATTTCCAAAACAAATGGGTTGTAATAAGCAACATAGACTATATACCCATTATTTAATTATATGTAATCATTTATCTTAATAAATTTGAATAACTATTTTCATAATGTACACTTTGTGAGCCCACACATGTTAAAAGAAATACTGTTGAAAATGCCATTTGATGTCAATATTGGTCTTTTCCTCCAATTTTATGGACTAAACTTTGAATAAATTGTTTCTAATTTACAGATTATTATTTCAGAAAAATGATTTGCGTAAGAAAATCATATGCTGACGCATCATTTTAAAAGTTATAAGCTCTATAACAAGTACACCCCCCCCCCCCCAAAAAAAAATCTTGAATTGTACATTATCATATTTTCATACGACATGTGAAATTTGAGTATATTTACAACATTGGATAATAATTTGAACTATGTTAAACTATAAGTATTACAGATACATGTGGGTTGCAATTAGAAGATGCAATCTCAATAAGGAACTACACTGTAATCGCATTATACAGATGCCGCCCCGATAATTTTGAAAAACAGGAGAGGGGATGAGGAAAAAAATAACAAATTTATGACGGTCGGTGAAATAAAACAAATTATTTGTAGCCGTTCTTTGAAGCTTGCGTCAATATCTGCAACATTGGAGCAGCGAACATAACTACGACATCTGTGGTCACTGGAGCAGCGAAGTGTGAATTTTTATTTTTACACAAGCTTACCATGTATTTGTTCATGATAATTTGGATTCAACAGCTGCGTAGTTTTGAATTAGCAATTATTACGCTCGAGAATTTTTTACTCATGGAGACGTCACCATTGCCGGTGAGGGGCTGCAAAACGTAGGCCTATGCTCGACGCCGATGGTCTTTGAGTAGGGATTTTTAGCGTGCCACGCCTGCTGTGACACAGGGCCTCTGTTTTTGTGGTCTCATCCGAAGGACCGTCCCATTTAGTCGCCTCTTTCGACAAGCATGGGGTACTGAGGACCTACTTTAACCCGGATCCTCACAAAAGAAATAATATTATTATGATGCTGGTGGAAATATGAATTGGTCCCCCTTTCCCATCCGTCTCTCCAACTTTCTGATGCCCGCGTAATCCCATATGTTGAACATGGATGATTGTAAAACTTTTAAATACATTAATAGTCAATGTATCTCACGGACGCCCTCATCCGCCAAAATGTTGTCTATTCTCCAACCGATTTTTATCTAAAGCTTGAATCATATATAGCCCCCCCCCCCCTTTTTTTTTTAAAAATAATACATTGTACAAAATTTGACCGCAGCTGATAAGAACGCCTTGGAAGGAATTAATATCGGACAATCATATCGCCATGTAAAAAATCAAACTGATATCTTTGAAATACCACATTTCGGAAAATGGACGCGTGGTTCCGCATTTACATTTGATTGTGACCTAGGCCGTGTATAGGTCTACTTTAAAAGAGAGAAAACTTGCACCAGAAATCTTAACTCAATTTACCAAAAATTCCCGGCGTGTCCTGGACCTTATCATTCGGTATCTTGCATGAATACCAAATAAGGGTCCATTTTATATATAGTTCCACCCTCTTGACAAGGATTTAGTGCAAAATTTTTGACTCAGATTATTGGTGTAAACACCCTTGGTAAGAACATGCAGTCATTTTTTATTGATGCTGGGATTGACAAACAAGAGGTCCATGGGCCACATCGCTCACCCGAGTCACCTTGGTCCATATCAGAAGACGTTCCATATATATTTGCAGATAAAACCGTAGTCCCTATTATGGCCCCAACCTACCTCTGGACGCCATGGTTTTTGAAAACTTGAATCTACACTATGTCAAAAAGCTTTCATGTAAATGTGAACTTGTTTGGCCCGATGGTTCTTAAGAAGAAGATTTTAAAAGATGTTTCCTATAGATTTGTATGTAAAACTTTGATCCCCTGTTTTGGCCCCATCCTACCCCCAGGGCCATGATTTGAATAAACGTGAATCTGCTCTATATCTGAAAGCTTTCATGTAAATATCAGCTATTCTGGCTCAGTGGTTCTTGAGAAGATTTTTTAAAAGATTTCCCTATATATTTGTATGTAAAATATTTATCACCTATTATGGCCCCATCCTACCCCAGGTGGCCATGATTTGAACAAACTTAACTCTGCACTATGTTAGGAAGCTTTCCTGTAAATATCACCTTTTCTGGCTTAGTGGTTCTTGGGAAGAAGATCTTTAAAAATTGTCCCTATATATTTATATGTAAAACTTTGATCCCTAAGTGTGGCCCTATCCGACCCCCGGGGGCCAGGATTATAACAAACTTGAATCTGCATTATGTCAGAAATCTTTCATGTAAATATCAGCTCTTCTGGCTTCGTGGTTCTTGAGAAGAAGATTTTTAAAGATTTTCCTTATATATTTGTATTTAAAACTTTGATCCCCTTTTTTTGGCTCCATCCGACCCCCGGGGACCATGATTTTAACAAACCTGAATCTGCACTATATCAGAAAGCCTTCATATAAATTTCAGCTTTTCTGGCTCAATGGTTCTTAAGAAGATTTTTAATGATTTTCCGATATATTTGTATACATGTAAAACGGGGCCTCCGTGGCCGAGTGGCTAGAGCATCGTGCTCAAAATCACACGGTCTCTCACCTCTGTCGGCGAGGGTTCCAATCCCGCTTGCGCCGGTAAGTGAGAAAGTTGCCCAGTTTACTTCCGGAAGGTCGATGGTCTCTTCCCAGGTACATTGTATCTGGGTTCTCTCTTCCACCAACAAATACTGGGCGCCACCAGATAACCGAAATATTGTTGATTGTGGCGGAAAACATCAATCAATCAATCAATACATGTAAAACTTTGATCCCCTAATGTGGCCCTATCCTACCCCCAGGGGCCATGATTTTAAAAAACTTGAATCTGCATTATATCAGGATGCTTTCATATAAATATCAGGTTTTCTGGCTCAGTGGTTCTTGAGAAGATGATTTTTAAAGATTGTCCCTATATATTTGAATGTAAAACTTTGATCCCCTATTGTGGCTCCATCTTTTCTGGCCCAGTGGTTAGTGAGAAGAAGATTTTTAATGACTGTACGTTATTTTTACCTTTTCTTGATTATCTCCCCTTGGAAGTTGGTTTGGCCCATATTTTAAGAATTTATAATTCCCTTTACCTAAGGATGCTTTGTGCCAACTTTGGTCGAAATTAACCCAGTAATTTTTGAGAAGAAGTCAAAAATGCTAAAAGTTTACAGACGGACGGATGCCGGACTATGGGTGATCAGAAAAGCTCACTTGAGCTTTTAGCTCAGATAAGCTAAAACGTGGCAAATCACCTGGAAGAGTTATTGTTGTTCAATTGTGTACAACGCTGGGCTTGAGGAACATGAAATGATGGAACGTAGTGAATATAGAAATTGCGCAGTCCGAACTTAGAAAAGAACATCTGAGGAAAAGAAAAAGAAATTCCAGAAGGTATGCAACCTCCTGCTCCTAAAATCCATGCAACGAAATTGTACGCGATCCTACCAAAATCCCATCGTCAACATTGACTCCATGTACAGCAAAGGATAAATCTGGCAATGTTTTGGAGATGACAATTCCTTCCTAGAACCTATCTTGTCATTCTATATTTCTATAATACATGTACTTGTTTCTGTTGTTTTTCGTTTTAAACTCAATTGCTTTCACCAATTTCTTTAACAGATCTGTGGATTACAATGACTGTTTAGTACATCAAATTCAACCTTCATTATCTAATGAGCCGTGCCCATCATCATTACCTATCATTGACAATTATAATTTGAATGATTATGAACACAATGGCATAGTCACCCAACCTTGAAGATTGGTCTTGGAGTGTTCCTACTTATTTGGTATCATTAAATATCCTTTCTCCAAGGTTGTGAAACATGTACTTAAGGAGGGCATTGCATGAATTAAATATAACTACATCATAACAAGTTTGAAAGTCTTGAGGGATATAATAAACAACTCTCAAGTATCTTTACGGAACCTTTGCTACCTTTTCCTTCCTTTTTGTATAAAACTCTATAACAGACGACTGGAGTTTTCTTTAATGGGTAGGTATCTATTTTTTACTTATGAATTGCTGTAATTTTGATTCCAGACATTGTTTTAAAAACAAAGTTTTACAAGTATTTAACTATATTATAAAGTGATCCCATTAAACGTCTACGCGTTAAGGTAGTCTATCTAAAATATGAAGCATTCGTTTCGATATCAAAACCAATAATTACGAAACATCCTTTGCAAAGATACGCAACATTCATGTTTTAATTACACCATATATCCATTTAAAGACAACATCATACCTTGTTCACATTGATGACCTTTGTATCCAGGTT
The DNA here is from genome assembly GCF_947568905.1 of Ostrea edulis. NCBI lineage: Eukaryota > Metazoa > Mollusca > Bivalvia > Ostreida > Ostreidae > Ostrea > Ostrea edulis. Next base: position 40,744,192 of record NC_079171.1, on the reverse strand, counting down.
TACATCCCTGACACACCCCTGTTTCTATGTGACAATACCGAATTCTACAGTTGACTGGACACGGACGGGAACACTTTTCTCCGTAATATCCAGAATTATGACATCCTTTAGAATAAAAAGACGTGTCATTTATCATTAAACATATAAAACCCACAAAACAGATATTTTTTGAAAGTGAATTTGCTTAAAGAGTTAAAAGGCGTAACGTTTGGGGCAGTTTCGTTCGACTAAGTTACGCCAATATTAAGATGGACCACACCATATCTAATTGATTATTATATGTTATAATTCAATAAGGGATCGATGCTATCTCTCTCTCTCATTCTATATCTCCATCTCAGAGAAATAAACATTGTGAAAATACATTTAGATACACGAATCAATAGACGAACGATCTATTGTTTCTAGGGCTTTGCTTGAATAGTCTACACGTTGTTATGGATGCAGCTTAATCCGTTCATCAACACAATATGATTATTACACGGAACTATTCTTTGATAAAACAGTGTGCAAGGAACGCTACATACTTTACATGGAATGATTGCTGAATTGAACGGAACGATGATCGGTTTCGAAGGACCGATAAATAGTTTACACGACACGATGAACGGTTCGCACGAAACGAAAAGAAAAGGAACACCCTGTAAGTAAATTATAACGGATCAAGATCTGTAGCATTAATCTTTATGGCTTTACGGTTTATATGGTAATTTTCAGATCAAATGCAAGATGTATTTTAGATGACATGTACATTTATTCTGAACGAAAAATGAAGATAACGATCATTTACAAACCTCATAAATCATATCAAAAATACAAAATTAAGAGCAGTTCAAACATGAGACACTGAACACATCAGGGGTTTGGGATTGGGTGCTTAAGAGGAATAAGATCTACTTTTACCACACCCACCACGAGCACTACTGTTTCCATATCGTTTGCTTTTTATAGGTGACGCACATTTACTATCAATGTAGATCTGTGCTTAGCACTCACGGCCTTAGAAGTGATGATGTTTTAATATTCCAACACATATCGTGACATGCAACCTCGATTTTTAAGGCATCGTCCGAAAGGTTGGTAATCATACATAGCGTTTAGTGAAGAAGCAATCACTGCTGAATTCTAAAGATGTTAACTCCTCAGCTTTTCAACACAACTTCTCAGGATTCTATAACTATGTAGGTAATAGTCGAGCACTGATTCCCTTCGTCGAGATTCATTATTCATTTATTACTCAACTCTATCCTCTTGAATACAGAACCATCAACTTACATTTTGAAAGAGTTTGCAGACTACATTTTGATTCTTTGATTAAAATGTTCTAAATCTACATTTTTTTCAGTTTCTGTTTTACATGAATATTCATATCCTTATAGTTGTATTTATATTTGTAATTTTTATACTAGTATTTGATTGGTTACATATGGTTTAATGTCCAGCTCGAGAATCTTTAACTCATATGGGGACGTCACCATTGCTGATGAAGTATTGCAAAAAAGGCTTATGCTCGGCGCTTATGGCCTTTAAGCAGGGATTGGTTTTTATCGTGTCACACCTGCTGTGCCATGGGGCGTTAGTTTTTGTGGTCTCATCCAAATGAACACCCAATTTTATGACAAGATAGGTACTGGGGACTTATTTTACCCAGGATCCCACCTATTCAATTGTTATTATTCATCAACTTGTTTATACATTTAAAAAAAAAACTGAAAACTAATTCTAAAAATTCAAAAGGCCTTATCGGTCACCTAAGTATCAATGAAAATTAAAACTAGCCCCAAGGGCTATCAAAACCTTGAAAAAAAAATCATATTCTGGATATTCAAACTAATTTCTAATGTTCAACAACATTATAAAGCAAGATTAAGGTAGCTCCATTTTCATGTTATATCATAGGTTTGTGCCAAAATCTTTATTTCATTAAAATTTATTGTTGATAGAAATGCATCTTTAAAATGAATTGTAACCACTGGATATAGCGGGAAATTCAGTAAACTATTTGATATTTATATTTTCTACAAATAATAAATTATCTATACTGCAAATATACTGTCAAGGACAGTTGACCATTTGCTTGTATCTTTATTTTCATATCCTTTATACAATTATTTCGTTGATGCCCAAAATTATTTTTCTAAGCTGTTGAAATAACAAGTTTGTCAATTTCACCAGTGTTTATGTATTTCGATCATAGTGTACATTTTTATTATGTTGATAAATTTTTGTTGCAGTATGTCTGGCATCTTTCAAACGTTGGCAACATCAACACTTTTTTTCGTTATTGATTAAATTTACCTACATGTACATTAAGTAGAAATCAATAAGTTTTTCTACTTTGAACCATTATTTTTTATAAGTCATATGAGAGTGGAGGTACCTTAAAACTTAAATGTTCCGAAAGTTCCCATACTGATGAAAGACATGGTATAAATATAAGCTATATTACATTAACAAGATAGGACCTTTGCATCCGTCCTAGAGTCATTTTTGGGTTTCAAAATTCACAATTTTGGTACATCCTTTACTGCTTTTAAAGAAATCTTTCAAATAACTGCAACAATGTTGGTCCCACCACGAAACCACAACCCTTACACCTGGGATCATGAAATTTACAAATTTGGTGAAGGATTACTTATTCCTTCTCAATATCTACTTAGTTGTAATTTAGTATCAATTGTATTGAATAGATAGTACTTAAATGTTTTACACATATACATGTATACAATCTACACCAAGTCTGGCCATATCCTGGAATCAGTTCCTGTACTGGAGATCATGGCATTTTAAATCTTGGTACTTTTCATCACCTGCATTTAGTTTATCTTACAGATTTGAATGTGTAATTGTTTCGAAGAATTCTGATTTAGTCAATAAATGACAGGTTTTTTTTTTTTATCTCGAACCACAAGAAGCCCTTAAATATAAACATTACATGTATGCCATCCTTGTTTTCCTCATAGCAAATTTGAAATAAAAATGGAATGGTAATTATGAATAAGCGGTACAAAACGTTTAATTGTTAACACATTCAAAAGTATTCACTGACCATTTTCGTCCCATTCTAATACCAAGACCCCTAGCCCTGGGGCTATACAATTTACACTTTTGGCAAATCACATACAGATACATATGTCCATACATACATTCATGCATATGCAGTGCTGCTGATACTGCTGACTGTCCAATGCCTTTAATGCAAAAATCTAATAAATAAATTCTTATCATCAGCGATTGTTGACTGTAAGTCTAAATATTTCCTGCTCTGGGGTTAAACATCGGATGCGGCATTGTGTTCGCTTATGTTTTTATTAATATAATTATTTTATCCTTTTTTCAAAATCATTTACGGAAGCAGTTCGGCGAATTGGTCATTCAGGGGAAATCCATACCCATAGATAATTCAGTGTAATAAGAAGAAATAATTGTATGAACCCCAATCACAAATAAACAATAGATTTAAGCTGGTTAACATACGGTGATAAAATTAATTTCACTCCCGTGAAAAAAAATTTACTACTGGCAGTTTTATTTAAGTTTGGGTGTGTGTTATAATTGTATGGATATTTATTGTGTTGAATGAAGTGCCTTTTCAGATTGTGAAAATTTCATATTTCTCAAGGAATTTTATTTCTGAGATGTTTAAGTAGGATCCCCACACACATTTTTTTTCAGTGCTAACTACACTCATTTTTATCATTGGTTTTGAATATTATTGAATAATTGTCCAACTCATTTCAATAAAACCATGCATTCCTATGACTTATTTTTTATATCGTTCTGTACTTTAGATACATAAGTTAGTTAATGTTTAGCTAATACGGTATTTATGGTCAATGCAGTGCAACAAATATCACCGCTCACAGTTGCCCTATACTGTATTGTTATACAGAACGGTAAACTACAAAGAAAAACACCGCAATCGTGTCACAGTTGAAATAATTATGAGTACCAAGATTGAGTGCCAATAGAAAGAGCGCATTTGCTATAAGCCTCTTTATATCAAATTTGCAACTGATATTTGTGCACTGAAAATGCAAGTCGGGGGTGCGATACATTACGTTTTCTAAAGCGTTACATGCCTAATTATCCAAATGTTGTTCAAAGGTGGGGACATTCTAATTAAGTGTTGTTCCTTCCTCGAGATTTGCAATATGTCATATGTAAATCAATATTTATTTTGAGATATACATGGTCTAGGTTACTAAATAATGCACATGTTGTACGTGGTGATTTGTCAAAATCGGGGAGTCGAATATGACATTTCCCTGGGATGTCAAAGAGTCGTTATCGCTGAGATTTATTGATTCTTAATGTTCCGTTCAAGAATATTTCCCTCTTAAAGAGACGTCTTTATCGTGCATCACTTGCTGTGAAACGGGGCCTCGATTTTTGCGGTCTCACCCGAAGGACCGCTGCATTAAGTCGCTTCTTACAACAAACAAGGGGTACTGAGGATCAACGTTTATTCTTGGAACCCCAAGTGACTAGATGAGATTGAAGGTGCATACCTTGGTCAAGATTCATATCATGACATGCAGTTGTCATCATTATAGTTTCATTTTGAAGAGGACATTTGCAATATTCTCATAAATGTGAGAAAGGAGCAAACGTAAAATGGAGAACTCTATATCAACGGTTGACATACATTGCTGTCATGGAATGGAAATGTAATATTCGTAAATACGCAATGCACGAAACAATTATACCATTTTTACACTGCAAATACAGAGATCTGGAAATGTTGTCATGAAATAAGGGGGTTACACTTCACCATATTCATAAATACGTTGAATTCGTTTTCAGTCCAAATCTATGCTTTTGTAGTATGCAATTGAAAAATGAGCTAGTTTTATCTAAATAGTATCATGAAATATTATTTAAGGAACGGTAGCAATATTTAGAGAAAAAGAAAAATGTCAATATTTTCATTAATGTGTTGTATTTGTCTTCGTTGTAAACGCGTATTACTGAAGTATATTAATGAAACATGTACATGTATGGGTTATACCTTAATAAAATTATAAAACATTTAAACATACCGTACACCTCTACCTCACAGAGTTCATTAAATGCGTTGGTACTATATCCAGCAGGGTAGATCACTCTTTGTTTTCTTTCATTGTAGTAGATGACGTATCGTCCGTGCACTGGACACGTGACGTTAAGGACGGCAGGTATGGTATCCCTTGTGTAGTTTGTGTCGTGGAAACACAATTCTCCCTGTGTTTTGTCAGTTGTGTTTGATATGTATAACGAAAAGCCCAAAAATCTTCCACCATAAGCATTTTTTGGACCTGAGATATAAAACATAAACAATATATTTTTTTCCGTACAAAATATCAATAACAGACGGATCATAACTACCCCTAAACCTTTTAAATGGTCATTTGCTGCATCCCTGAACTATTAAAGGACACTTCTCAAAAATCATTTCTTTGCATGCCTAAAAGGGTTTTATACATGGTTTAAATGAAATATTTCGCATAGATTTCGAGTTTGAAATCGACGAAACTGATTTTTTTTTCGATATGCAATTTTTACGCGGCATTGCTTGTAAAGCAATATGCAACCTCGAGCAAAAACGATATGAAAAAGGCTAGTAGCCATTTTATAAACGAATTAGATATAATTGACAAAAACTCAATTATCTCATTATCGGTTTGTCCATAATGTAGTGGGGTGTTTGTGCCCAGTACAGTTGTTCCAGTTAGCTGTTAGAGGAAAATATGTATACCGAGGCGTTTTTTGTCGAAGGAGGCTGCGAGGAAAATACATGAGTGATTCTTGTTTTGGAGCTAGGGTTACTTTTTCAAAGAAAGCAGTTGGACAGAGACCCATTTAACCCTCAATAAAATGGTAATAGAGACACGGCTAGGCTACAACATATGCATTTTGTTCTGGTCTTCATCATTTCACAAATACACTCTCCCATCTTGGGATTGCAAAGCGGCCTTCTAGCACCAAACTCTTGTGTTCCCAGTTCTTACCAACTCATAGATTTAGAAAAAACATAAAGATTAAAAATAAAACCTTTGCATTTATAAATATTAAGACATTGTGATTCCTAATCTTAAATTAAATTATATTGCATTCAAAATTTAAAACAAAATGAACATCAAATAGAGTAACGCCGTGTTCCAACTTTCTAACGACGCATAGATCATAAAAAAATAAGAAAGGAAGAAAAAGAAAGGCATGGTGCTTCATGAAAATTAAGCATTGCGATTTTTATATTCAGTTTGATTTGTTTTTTGAAATGAAACCGCAACAGTAGACATATATATGGCAACGTTGTAGTATGAAATGTGAAGATCATGGACAGTGATAAATTTCATCAATCCCATAATAATTAGTTGTTTTTGCCAGGTACAGGTGTACTAGTTAGCTATTAGAGGGAGATATATTGACCGAGTTGGGTTTTTTTTCGAAGGAGGTTGTGAGGAAAAGACGTCAGTAATTCTTTGTCGGCGCATAAGTATGCATCGATTTTTTCTAATCCAAAAATAAATAATAAACAAATTCACATAATGATATTCTTTTTTATAATTTCATTTCTAATGTACAGCTGAACCATGCTGAAATTACCGAAACTGTATCTGTTACATTCTTTAGTCGAAATGAAAATAATACTGTAATCGCACGGTTTAACATAAAACAGTTCCTATTACGGACGCTGAAATTCTCGTGCGGATCCGGGTTAGAATACGTCTTTAGTATTCCTTGCTAGTCGTAAGAGGCCATTAAATGGAACTGTCCCTTGGTTGAGACTGCAAAAAACCGAGGTCCCTTGTCACAGCAGGTGTGGTACGAAAAAGATAACTTCCTGCTCAATAGTAATAAACGCTGAGCATAGGGCTATTTTTTTTCACCGGCATACATGTATGAGTAGGGGGAGTTGAGAGGGAGGGGATGGGATGGGGAGGAAGAGGTGTATTGGAGATGTTCTTATACTTCTTTTTATAACTCCCTTCGTGTTTTTTTATTTTATTTTTCACAACTAACCTGCATAAAATTGATCGCACCGGATATAGGTATTCAGTGGCGTTCCAATTGTGCTTTGACAGACAAAAGACACGATTTACAAATAAAGAATACATTCGCTGGCGGATTAAAGGGAGTGCAGTCAGCGCGCGCTCCCCGCCCCCAAAATTTTTCAAATTTAAGGCAAAACGTGGTCTCCAGTTTAGAAAAAAAATAAACTATTAATAAAAGAAGCAACAATTTCTTCCACTCTCAGAGAATTATATGATAAAATCTTTTGATTTATTAAATTACTTCTATTGGGAGATTGTACCTTTTTTTTTTCAAAGCAACCTTTATTTCATTGATCCCACCTTCTTAAAAATGACAGTCAATAATAAAAATGACTACAAAGGAGACATATTTCAAGCCCTATAAAGTCTGTCAAATCTAAAAGTTCCCGTGGGCTTCGCCTCCTGTCCCCATAGGGATTCGCTCTGAGCCCACTGAGGGCTTCAAGGCGGACCACAGACCCCCTACCTCATAAATTTGCCTCAAGACCCTTAACCACAATTCCTGGATCCGCCCTTGACATTTGCAACATAGCGTTAACCTGGTATATATTCATATTCATTATAAGCATTGCATATGGGTAGTAAACTGGCATGCAATACGCTTCAGGACCCAAATTAAATATAATTCAGTTCAGGAAGAGGGGTTTGAAGGGGGGAATAAGGAGATGAGAGGGAAAGAGAGGGACCCCCATACACACACACACACTGTCCTTCCTCTCGCATATGAGTGAAATATTCTCAAGAAGGACTTTAAGCAATACACAATCAATCAATCAGAATCTTAAATCAATAGTCTTACTTGATATTGTTTAGACAGTGCCCCATGTAAACATATAATCGTAATTGCCGATTTGATGCTCCCTTTCCATCTTGTATTATTGGGTATTTACAGCGCCATTGATATGCACTGGCGGATAACGATTATGCAGTTGGAATGTTAAGACTCGGAAAATTTGTCACCATCGAAATGAATCTTGTCCATGGTGAATAATAGTGATTCCAAAGTTGATTTCTATAGATATTTAGAACTACTTTCATAATCAATTGATCGAAAACGTTCACATCTAACGTCACTGTACCACGTGACTACCTAAATTATTAACGGTATTTTTTTTTTGCAATCAAAGCTTAGATTTGAATCCGTCTTTGACTAATTATCGAGAGAGTTCGGCGAACTAAACATTAGAATTAATAATCATATTCATAAGAAAGACAACATGTATGCATTTTCGTATACTTTGGAAACATGTGATGGGTCATTTGATAACACATGTCCAATAATATTAAAGTTTATACCATATTAACGATACGGATTACTATAATATCAAGCTGTATCTATCTGTAGATATAACAAACCCCATGCAACATTGTCCGTCCTGTAATAAATGGTAATGTGATGTATACTGAGGATGTCCTTTAGGTCCACTCCCCATGTGGCTGTCTGTCGTTTATTAGCCGATACGACACACTGTCCTCCCCAGGCGCTGAGGTCAGATTTCAGTCCATCCACTGCATTACTTGCATGGAATACATCGTTATCTGGGTTGTACTGACGATGTTGCCATGCCGGTTTGTTGAGAGCAATGTTTTCTGTAGAAAATTAAAACTAATATTCGATTATCGAACGTTTAAACCAATACATTAATTATGCAGCAATATGATTTCCTCATGAACAAGATACATGCGGGTACTTTTAGGTAGGTCATGGAAATAATTGGCGGGAAAAAATCCACTGTGTAACGACAACATTGATATACGTTTTCACTGCATCACTACCGCTAAATATATAAATTTATTACCGATTTTATTTTCATGCAATTCATGTGAATTAGAGTTTAATCACTTCTTAACATGCAAATAATGGACGTAGGAAGGTCGCTGTTCAAATGTTTACAGTGCCATTGCATCGGTGTCATCAAAGGACAGTGAAAGTATGTCAGTTGTTTAGTGGGTTTTGCATGGCGTGATCGTAAATAGTACAGACGTATTCGGTTATGCTTGCCTCATGTCCATGTTTCTATTACAAGGACTATATTCCCTCTATTATTATTAGGTGTATGCTACAACGGACTACATGCGTTTCATGCTATATTGTGTTCCTCCGCTGCCATCAATACGGCTACAAGGAGTGTGACATTCTCCCACGTCGAGTCTTTTACGATCATTTGCCGTTGTAAACGTTACTTTAAAATCAGCACTCCGTCAAACGCACGTGATAATTATGCAACTAGTGGTATCACTTGGTGGAATATCTTACCCCATAGCCTAATCAAAGGCCAACAAAGTGTAACAGCAGTCTAGGTAAATATTATAATTGTAGGATATTTTAACTGCAACCTACCGGTCAGGAGAGCATCTTGTTAACACGGAGAACATCGAGGAAAACACTCTGCTTATGTAAAGAACGTACTATAGTCGGTTTTCACACAATCCCGACACGAGTGCAGAGGTCATGAATAGCGTATTGAAGTCTTCAAACACGGATGGGAGAGGGCCTACATAGGCTATGCCTGTCGCCCAAACCTGTTGAGTTTCTCAATGAAATATGTTTAAATTAAAAAGAAGTCTGCATACGATTTGAAGTGCCTAAAGTGGAATGTCTTGTATTTACTCTCTGTCACTCATTCTCAATAACAATGTTCAATTGCGATATATTTGAAACTTAAAATTCGTCTTGTAAGTGCGCCTGATATATATTTTTTTGACAAAGTTAACACCGGATGTGTTAGTTTCATATCGTAAAATATCGATACCACCATGTGACATGATATTTCTCCCTACAATCATTGTAATATATACGTTACTACAATCATTGTTCAAGGAAATGAAATTATTGTGACATATTGACTTCAGATAATATCCATATGCGGAAACATATTTGTATCTACTGCAAAGCTATTAAACTGTACACTACATGTATTTAGACTGATGCAGGCTGTTGGAAAGGCAACTGAAACACACGATTAATACATACTGACTAAAATGACATGAGCGTTTATTCAATTGTGCGATAAAGGCTTGAATTCATTTTTCAGGATTGGAAACAAAAATTATGTATCTATGTAATAAAAATGTAAAGATAACGAACATTGATCAATCTTTTACTTCCTATAAAGAATACAAATGTTAGAGTAAGGGAAACACAGACGACTGAACATACCAGAGGTGGGGTAGATCTAGGGGACATTCACAATTTCGATTATTTAGATTAAAAGGGAAGGATTTACAAATTAGGGAACAAATATACAATACAGTACAAATATATAACACTGGGTGTTACATGCAAGGTGAAGATAACGAACAGTGATCAATCTCATACATGTAGATATGTAGATGCTAGATATCGTGAAGTCACTGAAAATCTGTATACAATTCAAATACGACTATTCATCAAATACAACTATACATCAAATACATAAGCACAATTATAGAACATGTCATATATATATATATATATATAAATATGTATATATATATATATATATATATATATATATATATATATATATATAGTCTGACATATAGCGTAACAGGGTATTTGTTGACTAAAATACGACCAATAAAGTTTCGTGATGCATATGCGTCATTCGAAAATATGTCAACAATTCATCAGATGTCAAATCCGATTTGCAATTGTGCAAAAGTTATCTGATGTTTAATTTGTTTTAAAATTAGAAGATATCTCCGAGTTCAACTGTACAATGCCGTGAAATGGATATCAAGGAATTGAAAACATTGGCAAGATGAAAGGAAATTGTCGTTTGCAGTTGACTTAATGAAAGTTTCATTTTTTATTCATAAATGTGATGCGAAATACAATTAAGTATTGTGTATGAAAATATTCATGTAATAGATCCAATCCTTTTAAACATACCTTATTCTTGTTATTTTCATTTAGGGACAGTCAGGGGGTGATCCAGGAATTGTGGTTACTGGGGGGCGCCGACTTTATGAGGCATGGGGTCTAGGGGCCGCCTTGAGGTCCCCAGTGAATCCAGGGCAAAGCCCTGGTGGTGACCCAGGGAGCGAAGCCCCCGGAAACTCCTGGATTTTGCAAATTTTATAGGGCTTGGAATATGTCTCCTGTTCAAATAATTTGTACTATTCTATATCACGTTTAATAAGGCGAAATAGTAAAATGACGCACATTTTCAGGGTTTTGGGGGGGAAATAAGTTATCCCAATAAAGTAATTAAAGAAATAAAAAGATGTATCCGGGAGTGGAAGAAATCATTGTCTCTTTGATCGTTCAGTACATTTTTCTAAACAAAATACCACGATTTACCCTTAAATCCGCCACTGACAGTAATGTATGATATCCGTGTAATCAAAAATGGATTTATCTTATTAAATTTTCTCCAATGTAATCATAATCTAATAAATATCATAATCTTAGATATCGATTAACAAGTCCACAACATTAATTGCACCTTGTTACTTGCATTAAAACCAGCCACAAAGCTCAGACGAAGACTGAAATATTGTGAAATATATACATGTATATAATGTCTTTTGATTTTTTGTTGTAAAACCTTAGGTTTTTCTTTATCAAAATAGAAATAAAAAGTAGCAAAGATTATAATTTTCTACAAATTACAATATCTTACAACCTATTCAATTTGGATCGTGAACTCCTATTAAAAGAAATGTCCTTACCGTACGCATGGGAAAACATACAAATCATCATTAGGAGATATATTGACACCATGATGGTGACCGCCATACAAACCCAACACGGAAGTTGAATACAAACAACTGGAGCTGAACGTCACTTCTGTAATATACAGTATACAATTGGGGCGGGGGAGGGGGGTCGTTGAACCAAGGTATTCAAAAGACGTGATATCCTCTACTACAACCACCGTGCCTTTCCTAAGTCATTTCCATAATTTAGTTCATTCAATGAATGATAGTGGGTCAGGGTGTACCTTATGAATCTTACAGTTATTGAATGCTGATTACCAATCTAAGGACACTGTAAATGACTATCAGTATATCATTAGGCTATTATGAATTTCAAGGAACACGGTGTCCGTGTGTTCATTACACATACAAAACTATATACATGTACTATATGCATTTACACACGTGGGGTTGTACATTTTCCATTATTCCTCGGGATACAGGTTAGAATAGGTATTCAGTATCCCTTGCCTGTCGTGAGAGGCAATTAAATCGGACAGTCCTTCGGATGAGATCACAAAAACCTAGGTTCCGTGTCACAGTAGGTGTGGCACAATAAGGATACTTCCCTGCTCCAAGGCCGTATGCGCCGAGCATAGACCTAATTTCTGCAGCTCTTCACCAGTAACGGTGACGTCTCCAGTGAAAGATCATCGAGAGGGAAGTTAAGCAATGCACAACCATCTATTATCCAACCCATTAACCTCTTAAATAATAATAAATGGTTTTATATAGCGCTTTTTCCAACTGCTCAAAGCGCTTTACAATACAGTATTAACCCGGCATACCTTATATCAATCTAGAACTTCCTCAGCTACCTGGGAAGCCTACAGTGCAAGCTAATATTACAGGCGCTAGAGCACTAACATTCTAACAATACCTTTCACTGTCTATAGCCAGGTACCCCTTTTACACTTGGATGTAGTGAGGACATTCATGAAAGTGCCATTCCCAAGGACACAACGTTGGTCCTGCAGCGGCCAGGACTCGAACTCATGACCTTTAGGTCGAGATTCTGACAGCCTAACCGCTACGCCAACGACACCACACTATAAATAATCATGAGGTAATAATGAGGTAAGACGGCCAACAACAATAACTATAAATATCATTAATATCTCAGCTGAACGTTGGTTATTTATATTTGTTACACCTCAGCTCATCATGATTTTGATATCTCAGAGTTTAAAGTTGACGTGAATCATCAACGATATACGTCGATTTTTAATTCATTCCTAGTCTCTTATAACTCTCTCTCTCTCTCTCTCTCTCTCTCTCTCTCTCTCTCTCTCTCTCTCTCTCTCTCTCTCTCTCTCCCAACATATGGAGACCGAGGAATATGCTGAAGATATTTGGAATAACTATTGTGCATCATAATTGAATTATGTTGAATTAGCATTAAGTTCATTAATTGTCTTATAGATAGAACATTAATAATAAAAAAGCCATAAATGCTGAGTTTTCAATCCCTAGGATGTAAAACAGCAAGATGAAAATTGCTATATTAATATAAAATTCTTCACAGTCTCTATATATTCAATTTATTGTAATCAGAAAAGCAACAGCATACAAGGAGTTATGTACACAATTTATTCAAAAGTTTAAGACATAGTGGGTGTTACGGGACAGGACACCGAAAAAAGCTTATTTATGGAAATGGCGAGGAGATATACCAAGAAGTCAGCACAAGTTTGTAATACAACCAAAGAACAAGTCAATCAAGAAGTGTTCCGTGTTAAATGTCGCGATGTAACTTTAAATTAAAGCATTATCAGGCTTTCCAAGTATCTGTCATGCGATTTTTAACAAAGATTTCCCTCCTTTAGGTTAAGATGAAGGACAAAATATTGTATATTCTCTTATACGACATCTTTATCAAATACTGAATGAATAGACACTTTGCCCCCTTCTCCCTCTCATATACGAATACATATATCTTATTCATAAAATTAGACTTGTGACACTACAGTGCATGAACTTTTGACCCGACTAGATACAAATAGCTTGCAATTTCAACGTAGATTATAGCGAACAAATTTAGAATGGCAATATTTTTGAATGAATAATTCTTGGATCATATTCTTTCAAATTATGTTTCTAGTTTTTGAATTGGCCAGCGTTATATATAGATATTTGCAAATGGAGGAAATCAAACTAAACAGTAATTGTACTAACATACACATACACACAGAAAACACAGAAAAGGAGAGGGTAATTAAAATCTTCTCATGCGCTCTCTTTATCTCCTTTTCCCATTCGTTAGCTTACTTCCTGAAACACTACTTCCTAATCTTCTGCTACTAGCCTTTTCATTATTGTTACTATATTTGAATAAAATACTCTTCCCGTGCCACGTACTGTCGGAGATCTATTTATTGATTGTACACCAGGAAGTTACGAAATTTGTGTTTTTTTAAGTGATGTGTCGGTTTGGCTTCTCGTATCAAACTAAAGAGGATGGAACACGTCTAACATAAAGATAAACTTTATTTTTTTCTACCATGAGCATCAAACAAATCTAAAATTTATCTTTAAAAGTAATATCATTCGTAATTTTGTGTGTGTTGTGTGTGTGGGTGTGTGTGTGTGTGTGTGTGGGGGGGGGGGGGGTCATGCTGCTTTATCTTCAACCGCTCGTTAAATAGAGTTTATTCACATGTTTTGATGATTTTTTTTTTTTACAGAAATGTAAAATACTTGTGTGATGACCGGATGCACTGTGGCCTTTCAGAAGGAAATAACATTTTGTGAACACTTCAAAATACATGATAGAGATGTAGTGGATGTGGTTAACTTCGGCTTTCTTATATTAATGAAAAGGGAAATTCCCTCTGACATTCCATTGTGTGTAAAACGTTACTATTAAATCCACAAGAGTAAGAGTTGTATATCAATTTACCACATCCTATACTACACAAAACACACAATAACTCATTTCATTTATTCTTGAACCAAACATATCCATTGTCAATCAATTAGGGGGTCATTATTGGATTGAAATAGTGGATTAAAAACTTCAGTTTAATTAGAATCAAATCCTCTAAAACCGTTACATTGGAGAGGGATATGATCATACTACTCATCGTCCTCTGCGTCTCCACACACATAGACATTACCGTATGACACATATCGCTTTAGGATAATGTACGTCCGCGATTACAACGCGGTCTAATTACATAGCGCAATAAGTGCACACTTACCATCGGAGGTTTCATTTCATAAAAAGCATATAGTTTCATAAACATATAGGAAGATAAAATAAAAGTTTAATAAGACATTGAGGTAAATTTATAAATATGTAACTTTTCTACTTTCACTTAACCAAAAATAAAAATAAACGAATATTCTTTTTAAATGGACTCAGACGCAATACAAGCGCGGATCTAGAAAATGTTCAAGGATAGGGGGGCGTAAACAAATAAGTTGTTGGTGTTATGCATTGTATTTTGTACTTTTTATCGTTTGCATGTGGTTCTATGGTTTAGCTATGAATGTTAAAAACATTATTTAAAAATAATTTACACTGGACAACAAATTTTCATCGTTTATTACTAAGGGTTGATAACTAAATTCACATAGCTTTCATCAACACCTACCCACCCACCCACCCTTTAAAACAAAATTTGATTAATTTGGAAAAGAAATAATTATCAACGTATAAAAATTTATATAGGATGACATAAAGCAGTTCTAACACCCTCCACGTAAGTATATGCATTTGAATTTAGATTTCTATCGGACGTTCATCATTTGATCTCTCTCCAAAGGAGTTCAATATTGATTTGTTTTTCAGATATATTTGAATGATTTATTTGGTAAGATAATCAATACCCAGTTTGATATCGGGGTAAATAGCTCGCTAAACAGAATAAAATGCAGAAAAAACATCCACAAAATAAATAAACTACACCGGAAAATATGAAGACCATACCACTTCCGTTACATTGTACCTAATTTATAAAAATATATCAAGTATATATTGCAAAAGTGGTTGTTAATGTGGTACAAGTCTAACTAGTAAATGGTAAATATTCAATACAATTTGCATGACCAGCTCCTACCATAGCGATACATCAGCTAGACAATTCTGCCATGATTAGGGTAAAGCAAATTTACAACTAGGATAAAGGAAACCTGATCAATTTTAATGACAATTGTAACTCATTCAGAAATAACTTAATAAAAGTAAAATATCGATTTGGTTGTCTCACCATCTGCCATTATGCTTCGATTATTTTGTTAATCTTTGTAACACTCGGGTGTCGAACCCGGAATTATTACATCAAAGGGTAGGTACTACCCAGACCGGTGTATAAACTGTTTGGTAATATTACTACAATGTATTTAAACACTTAATGACTATATAGGTGACTATATGTGGGTATTTCGGATGACCCGAGGTCCTGTGTCACAACCGCTGTGGCACGATAAAGATTCCCACTCCCCAAAGGCCGTAAACCCCGAGTATAGGCCGAATTTTTTCAGCCCTTTACTGGCAATTGTGACGTCTCCATATGAGTGAAATATTCTTGAGATGGACTTTGAACAATATATAATCAATCAATCAATATTTCGGAAATCAGACAAACTCTTCATGTTGAGAATAGGAAAATATTATTTTTGAGAAACGTTACGAATGTCTTTAAACATCACAAGAATTGAATTATCACTGTACCGGCATTTTTTTTAATGAACTAGTGACAAACTCAGGGATATCTTTATTATATATCTGACGTAATTAAAGAAACTGAGTCTGGAAAATAATGATTTGATTGCGGTAGAAGTATACCTTCATACATTTACAGATCGAACATTGACACTCTTGAACCTGAAATACATCTAGATGACATACAGAATCGAAGAAAAGCTGTCAACATTTGATGAGACCGGGGATAAAGAGGATTTTGCAAAATACAAAATTAAAATAACTGAAATTATTTTGAAAAATAGGGGGGGGGGGGGGTAAGAGCTATTTCGAAAATATAGTTGTTCAACATGTTCTTCTCAACATAGCTTGTTTTTCCTGCAAATCTTTAAATCATATACGATATTCGATACTAATCATAACTTCTGGTCGGTTGTAATCAGACTGCTCCATGGAAAAGCAACAGTGTTGTTGAGGGATTATACCATTTTATAAAGACCAAATTGAAATTAAATAGTATAAGTACATAGCGATACATTCCTCAACTTTGCAATAATGGTGAATTTCTCCGCCTTCCTCAAACCAGACCTCGCTATATAGTGGTTAGCAGAATTTCTCTTCGGGGTACTTGCTTTACTTCGCTGGGTTGAAAAATTAACCCAATGAAGTTTCCATCGGGTCCAGTAATAACTGAATATGGTACTATATTGCTAAAATATTGATTTTGATTCCTCACTCTGGCTATCGACATACAATTGTCGGTCCTCATCATATATACTGTTCTGATCATTGGAATCCTCTCCATCTTCACTGCGAGTAGACTGAAAACATCCAATAGAGTTATCAAGAACCAATAACTCTTCCTGCCCTGCTGGAGGCTTAATTTCCACTACTGAGGAACTGGAATCAGATGTTTATACAAATATCGCTGCATTAGGGTTCACTGGTATTCCGTGTATTTCAGCTTATATCCTACTGGTGCAACAATATCAACTAAGTTTGGCATATAACAGCTATGGGTCATTGGGAACAAAAAACGATTTCCTTAACTCTGCCTGTGTGGAACCCGAGAGGTTTGACCAAAACCATCAACATCAATGTAATCTTTACTTCTTGACAATAATGAGCCAAATAATTGGAATGACTATCATACGCAATAAGTAATAAATAAAAAAAAAAAGCACGACATTCATGACACCTGGGTTCATGGTTCATGTCGCAGGGTGGTGCTGAGTTATACATACATGTATATTCAAAATGGATTATACCGTAGATATTCTTCTTTCGTTTCTGACATCAAGGAGCAAAAATGTTTGCATGATTGTGTTCACCATTGACTCTTTACCAAACTTAAAACCCATGAATCATGGATTCAGGCCTAAGTTTAGACCAGGGGTAGCGCTAAGTTGGTTATATATTGAAACTACGATATTTGTTACTTTTGACATCAAGGAGGCAATATATTTGTATGATTATAAAGGACATTGAAATTCTACAAATTTAATCCCTGATTCCGGAATGAAGATCAATATACATTGGTCATATGCATTGTATTGTATGTGTTGAGAATGCAAAAGAAAATCTGGACATGAAACAAATTAATGAAAATTTTATGAGCATTGAGTTCAGCTCCTAAGATGGGCTTAGTTGACCATGCGTTGAAATGCAATTTATACTTAGAGGTTTACTACTAAAGATTACATGAGAAGGTTATATAGTATGTTTTATTATATGGTGTTTGTTTTGTGACATTAATTAACAAAAATGACAACAAACTAGGAGTTGTAGAACGTAATTTAAAATAGTATCAACCATCATCAAGCTGTTACAAACTATGTCTTCTAGCATATTAAATTGGTTGATTGTATATTCCTCGAGCATATGAATAAAGACACCGCATTAAGCAACGCGTAAGTATTTCAAACATCAAATAAAAGTAGAAAATTGTTGAGAATCAAAATCAATACAATGCGCAAATCTTTAAGTTATTTAAAGAGGTCCTAGTTTAAAAGGAAAACACATGCATTCGCTTCATAATATTTCCTCAAAATTGACAAAGTTAAACAAGAATGCAATGTTCTGAAACAATACAACGATACGAAATCATTTCCAAATGCATATATTTAATACCCATACAAACACACGTAAAATAAGGTACTTTCTTGAAACTTGTATGAGTAAGACGAGTAAGTCTGTACCCCCATATACCATTGGTTATCAAATAAAGGGATACAATCCCACAAGAGAAATATAAAAGGATCGACATGACCTAGAGTGACCCACAGACGTTACATGACAAGCGTCGGCACAAGGATTTCCAAAGACCAAAAATGTGCATTATCAGATGGTCATTGGTGTCGTGTGTATTTCAGAGACTGACACGGATGAAAATTACCACTGCTTCGGGCACAATGTAGAGGTCAGTGCCTATGGGTTTTAGCTACATCTGTGACTTCACTTCATGGGAACATCGGCAGATAGGAAAGAAAGATACTATTCCGGTTTAGCTGTAAAGGACTTCATATTGATGAAAAATCTAATATTAACCCTTTGTGACCATTGTAAATCAAAAGAAAGGCTTGTTTGTACTGACAAAAATCAATTTCAGTCACGAAATTATTGTATTATGTACAAAGTGTAGTTAAAGACTTAAATCATTACTCCCACCATACTTATTAATTATGTCTCCGAACACAAAGTGTCGGAGACATATTGTTTTTGCTCCGTTTCTTATTATTATTATGTCTCCGAACACAAAGTGTCGGATACATATTGTTTTTGCTCCGTTTCTTATTATGTCTCCGAACACAAAGTGTCGGAGACATATTGTTTTTGCTCCGTTTCTTATTATTATTATTCGCGTTCTTCTTCTTCATTAATTATTATTATATTATTATTATTTTCCTTGGTAGTACACGCGTTTTTCTCAGCCATTTCTCGATCGATTATCACGAAATTTTCAGGAAAGATGTCTTGTGATGACGAGACTTTGCTTTCAAAATTTCGTGCTTGACGTCACTTCCGGTCAGGAGTTATCTGTCTTTTAGTGACTTTTTGAAGGCCCTTGTTGTCCACGCATCTCCTCCGTTAGTTTTGAAGCTAGAGTCTTGAAATTTCTACACAAGATAGAGTAAACATTTTAGAAGATTTGTGGGGGATTCGATTTTACCGGAGGCGATTTGCCTAAACGCTCGCCTGGACCTGAAAAAATGGATGCCAAAATTTTTCGCCGATTTCGGCGATTTTTGACCTTTGATCTCCAATATCTTTTTTCTTGCAAATATTTTGTTAAGACATGTAGAACAAAAGTTGTGCACATTTATGAGATTTTTTCGAAACTATGAAGATTTAGGGGCTAGCCCCTTAAATTAGGGATCTAGAAGGGCTCAAAGTCTAGATCAAATATCTCAAAAATCGTTAATATTTTGGTATAAGTCAAAGAACAAAAAATGTTCATCTCAACAATCCAAATCTATTCATATAAAAATTTAGGTCATATGTTACGTAATAAGGGATTTTAAGGGCCAAAACCATAAATTTTTACCCTTTGTATCTCGAAAACGACAAATATTTTTAAAAGCAATAAAGAACAAAAGTTGTTCAGAATGATAATCTGAACAATATGCATATTTCGTTTTTACCCTATGTGGACCCGTTAGGGAGCTACAGTTTGGCCCCTAAAAATTACTTCTAGAAATAACTCGAGAACGGTAAAGAATTTCTAAATACTTGTTGAACAAAAAATGTTTGAAATGTCATGACCTTTCTTACGATATCAAGCAAAAGGGGCTGACCCTTTAAATTAGGGGCCCAGAAGGGTCCAAAGGTTTATGAGAATATCTCAGAAACTATTAATATTTTGTAATAAGTCATTGAAGCGGAAATGTTCATCTAAACGAGCTTGTTCTTATGAAATCAAAAAGTAGGTCATATGTTACGTAATAAGGGATTTTAAGGGCCAAAATCATAAGTAATTGACGCCTCATATCTTGAAAACGACAAATATTTTGAAAAGCATTATTGAACAAAAGTTGTTCAGAATGATAATCTAAACAATATGTACATTTCGTTTTTACCCTATGTAGCCCCGTTAGGGAGCTACAGTTTGGCCCCTAAATATTTCTTGTAGAGATAACTCGAGAACGGTAAAGAATTTCTAAATACTTGTTGAGCAAAAAATGTTTCAAATGACAAGGCCTTTCTTACGATATCAAGCAAAAGGGGCTGGCCCTTTAAATTAGGGGTTCAGAAGGGTCCAAATGTTTTTGAGAATATCTCAGAAACTATTAATATTTTATAATAAGTTGTAGAAGCGGAAATGTTCATCTCAACGAGCTTGATCTTATCAAATCCAAAAGTAGGTCATATGTTACGTAATTAGAGATTTTAAGGGCCAAAATCGTAAATATTTGACGCCTCATATCTTTAAAACGACATAGTTTTTGAAAAGCATTATTGAACAAAAGTTGTTCAATGTGTCATAACCTATCAATCAATATCAAAAAATGGGTCTGTGGGCCTCATGGCTCGCCTGTAGAGTCGATTTTTGTCGATATCAGTCGATTTCAAAAACTTGTAACTGGTAAATATTTTGTAAGGACATATTGAACAAAAGTTGTTCAGTTTATCGATATCTATCGATTGATATCAAGAAATAGGCCTATGGTCCTAATGGCTCGCCTGTAGAGCGATTTTTTGTCGATATCGGTCGATCTCAATAACTTTTTACAGGTAAATATTTTGTAAAGACATATAGAACTAAAGTTGTTGAGTCTATAGAGGGCTAACAAATGACATCAAGAAATAGGCCCGCGGGCCTTATGGCTCGGCTGGAGAGTCGAATTTCAAACGAATTTCACCGCAACTTTGCTTCAGAAGCTTATGATATGAAAAATTGATTATATCTAAAGTGTCTTAAAGTCGGAAACTAAATTGGGACTCATTTGTCTTTCTTTTTTTTTTAACTCCGAGTGCATCAATAAATCGGACGGAAGACCTACTCGTTGCTCGCAACGAGATCGTGTCTAGTTCTTCTTATTATTATTTTCTTCTTATTTTTCCTCTTCTTTAGTGAGAAATTTGTCCGCGCGATTTTATGAACATGCTTCGACTGATCCACTTCAAACTTTGTTGGCTGATAGAGGGTCATTAGAAGGGGTGCAATCAACTTTTCAAATTTTCAAAATGGCCGCCGTTTCAAGATGGCGGCCAAAAAACGTCAAAAACTCAAGTATGTCGGATTTCAACCAAATTCTATTTCTAGGGTAATTTAGTGACCCCAAGTCCATTTCCACTATCAAAATCTTTTTTTGAGCCGCCATTTTCAAAATGGCCGCCATATACCGAAAATATTTGAAAGTGTTAAAATATCTACAACATTTGGGTTCTGGGGTAAATGGAGGGTCCACAATTCATTTCCAGCATCAGTATTTCCTTCCAATCAATTTTCAAATGTTTCAAAATGGCCGCCATTGAAGAAAATGGCGGCCAAAAAACAAGTCCGTCGGATTTCAACCAAATTTAGTTTTTAGGGTTTTTTGAGGATCCTGAGTGCAAATCTGGCATCAAAATGCATTTCGGACATGGGGAGGCGTTCGGAGACATTTGTGTTGGCATCCCAACACAGTTATAGCTCGTTATTCTTATTTTCTTCTTCTTCTTCTTTTTATTCCTCTTCTTTCCAGAGAAATTTGTCCGCTCGATTTTATGAAAGTGTTTCGACAGATCCACTTCAAACTTTGTGAGCTGATAGGGGGTCATGAGGAGGGGTGCAATCAACTTTCAAAATTTTCAAAATGGCCGCCGTTTCAAAATGGCGGCCAAAAACGTCCAAAAACCAAGGTTGTCGGATTTCAACCAAATTTTATTTCTAGGGTAATTTGGTGACCCCGAGTTCATTCCCACGATCAAAAAATTTTTTTGAGCCGCCATTTTCAAAATGGCCGCCATATACAAAAATATTTGAAAATGTTAAAATCTCTACAACATTTGGTTTCTAGGGTAATTGGAGGGTCCACAGGTCATTTCTAGCATCAGTATTTCCTTCCAATCTATTTTCAAATGTTTCAAAATGGCAGCCACTGAAGAAAATGGCGGCCAAAAATCAAGTCCGTCGGATTTCAATCAAACTTAGTTTCTAGGGTTTTTGAGGATCCTGAGTGCACATCTGGCATCAAAAACCATTTCTGACATGGAGAGGTGTTCGGAGACATTTGTGTTGGCATCCCAACACAGTTATAGTTCGTTCTTCTTCTTCTTCTTATTATTATTAGGGTCTTCCGTCTTCAGCGGAAGACCCTTCTATTATTCTATTGTTGATTTTTCACTTTTCTTATTAACGTCTTCCGTCTCCTGCGGAAGACCTTACTATTATTGTTCGCGTTCTTCTTCTTCATTATTATTATTAAGGTCTTCCGTCTCCTGCGGAAGACCTTACTATTATTGTTCGCGTTCTTCTTCTTCATTATTATTATTATTATTATTATTTTCCTTGGTAGTACACGCGTTTTTCTCAGCCATTTCTAGATCGATTTTCACGAAATTTTCAGGAAAGATGTCTTGTGATGACGAGACTTTGCTTGCAAAATTTCGTGCTTGACGTCACTTCCGGTCAGGAGTTATCTCTCTTTTAGTGACTTTTTGAAGGGCCTTGTTGTCCACGCATCTCCTCCGTTAGTTTTGAAGCTAGAGTCTTGAAATTTCTACACAAAATAGAGTAAACATTTTAAAAGATTTGTGGGGGGTTCGATTTTACCGGAGGCGATTTGCCTGAACGCTCGCCTGGACCTGAAAAAATGGATGCCAAAATTTTTCGCCGATTTCGGCGATTTTTGACCTTTGATCTCCAATATCTTTTTTCTTGCAAATATTTTGTTAAGACATGTAGAACAAAAGTTGTGCATATTTACGAGATCTTTTCGAAAATATCAAGATTTAGGGGTTAGCCCCTTAAATTAGGGATCTAGAAGGGCTCAAAGTCTACATCAAATATCTCAAAAATCGTTAATATTTTGGTATAAGTCAAAGAACAAAAAATGTTCATCTCAACAATCCAAATCTATTCATATAAAAAGGATTCGACACGGCATTGGCTGTTTATGGCCTAGCGAATGTGGAAAAAATAAACACTGATTTGTAATAAATCTGAGTGTTTATTTCTTCTGTATAGGACAGATACCGTTCAACGATGGGGGGCTTAAACATGACCGGATGCTGGTAATAGTACACTAAGTGCTAAAATCAACAAAAGACTATACATTTCCGGGAAAATCGCCGATTTAGTCAACCTTGAGCTCAAATTTATTTAATATCGGGTTATCGACGGCAAAATATTAAATTAGAATATGAAAATTCAAACATTTGAAAATAGTTTTGAGTGAAAAAAAAATGCCGTCAGGAACCCGCTATATCGAAATTAAATTAATTAAGAATTAGCGGTAAGCGCTAAAACTGTCGTCTGGTCATCGGCGTCGTCGCGTCTATAGAAACAGCGATGCATTTCACAGCAACTGATTAACACGGTGCAATCCGCAATCCACTTTCAAGGTAAGTTCATTGATAGATTATACTAAATAATGAGACTATTCAAAATGTCTTACATTTACACTGTCAGGTGAAGGAGATGTTTATAGTTCATTTAATATTCTGGGTTAAGTTGATAAATATTTTTCCCACATCTATGTATTAGCCTTACATTTGTTAGTAGAAGTAATATACAGAGCCTATCATATCGCTAAGAATAAATATAATTTTTCTAATTTAGAATGATTACATCATTAAATGCACTGCGTTCCTATTGAATTTATTATCTTAAAATATAGGCCTATATATACGATCTCCCTAACCAAATTCAGCGACATTATGCAGCATGTCGAACGTAATACATTCCGAGAATGTTGTTGTACATTACTGTCACTTTAATACTACACTACTCTGAGTTACAAACTTCCAAAATATGTCATACTCAATTTTTTTAAAATTTCTTTATAACTTCCGCCGCGGATCCTAATCTATGACGCAATTTGTTAATATACTTCACATGAATTTATCGTTACGAGTTAGTAAAATGTAAAATCAAATTTTATATATCCGCATGTATAACACATTGACTAAAATCAACTTTTGGTGTATAAAAAGGTTTATAATAATATCTTGTACATTAAAAAAAAAAATTACATGACAACTATGTAAAATATTCTTTATTGAAAGACTATGTAATCACCATAAAGGGCGATAAATCTGTATGAATCACACGGACAGATCCCCCTGCTGAAAAAAATGTATTTAACAAAATAATTGTGCAATATGATACTGTATAATTATATAATGTGTTGTAACATGTAAAACAAAAAATCTGCAGTTTTGTCTTCTTGTTTTTTTTTTCTTTGGTAACTATAATTATAATTTCAAAGAAAATTACAAAAATGCAAATAATTAATGCATGCATTTGAGTACCTGAAAGGAAATATGGACAGAATATTAATCAATAATTTTCAAGAACAAATTAAATATATGAAACATCTCTTTCCTGAGTAGGTGGATATATTTTTAAATCTAATTGATGGAAAAGGGTAGTTTGAACAATTAATTCAATTAACATTAATCATTAAGGCCTTTAGTTAGTTTAAAGCAAAGCCCTGGTGGGAGTTCAGTGGGCAAAGCCTTCCAAAGCTCTAGGATTTTGAGGGTTTTTAACTTTTTTACTTTTATAGATCATACTTGCTATAAGAAAAAGGGGGGGGGGGGTGGGGGGGGGGGTGGGGGTGGAAACAACCCCCCCCTCCTGTAAAGTAACATAGAGAAAAAATGTGTAAAATGAAACAGATTTTATTTGACATTTCAGATGCCTGGTAAGAAATCTTACAACTGTTGTAATTGTCCACGCGTGGTACGACAGAAAGACAGATACAGCATTGCAAGAAAATACAGAGTCGTTATCTCCAAACTATCTGGGAGAACACCAGGTGACGATGACTTCCTATGCAACAGATGTAGGTGCATGTGTGCACGTCACATAAAACGCAAAGGTCATAGCATGGCGAGCACGACAGATTGTCAAGGTGAATCCGCACCATCAACATCATCTACAACTTTAACACCTCAGTTCAGTCCACCATCAGTAACTCTTCCTTTTCCTTGCACATCAAGAGGACATGCTGCATGTTGCATCTGCAAAAGGCCAGGACCAAAGCTAGTTGTGGTTCCAGTGGGATTTCGTCATCGAATCTTTATCACCAAAGAAGTCATAATTCCTGCTGGAGCTCGTTGCTGCCCAAAACACCTGCAGAGAGACATTGAAAGTTTGAACCCAACAGCGAGAACAACAAAGTTCAATAAAACTTCAATAACTGAGCTGATCAAGTTCTTAAGAACTGAGATTATACGAAGTGAGAAAGCAAGGCTAGATTTTGACAGTGAAAATCTTACAGACACTGAATATGTAGATCTCCTGGGGATATCAAAAGCTTCTTTCAATGACATGATGCTGTTTATCGAGGGGAAAATCAAAATAACTCCTGCTAGAACTACCAGAACCAGCCTTGCAATCTTTTTGCTAAAATTGAGAGGAGGGGAGTCAAACAAGATTTTGTCCACATTGTTTAATATTTCCAAATCCAGTATACAAAGAAGTGTGCGAGCTGTCCGCAATATATTGATGACTGGAGGTTTTGTCACAGAAAACCTTGGATTTGGTCACATAACGCGAGAGGAGATAATCAATAAGCATACGCGACCCCTTGCCCAGACACTTTTTGGTGATGACACAACTCAGCAAGCCATACCTATATTGGATGGGACGTACATCTACATCAACAAAAGTGGTAATTTTAGATTTCAACGTCAATCCTACAGTCTCCACAAAGGCAGGCCACTTGTGAAACCTATGGTCATTGTGTCATCGACAGGCTACTTTGTTTCTGTATTAGGCCCTTATATTGCAAAAAACAATGATGCCTCCATACTCAACCACATTTTGAAAAGAAATATCGATGACATACAGGGATGGGTTTGCGAGGATGATGTATTTGTGGTGGACCGTGGTTTCAGAGACTCCTTGGATTACTTGGAGGAACTAGGTATCAAGGCACAGATGCCATCCTTTATGGCTCATGGAGACAGGCAGATGTCAACTGAAAGTGCAAATATTAGTCGATTAGTGACAAAGGTAAGTCTTATTTTTCATGTGAATTTTAGGTTTATTTTGCAATGCAAAGAACTTAGTTACAGAAAAATATATCTTCATAATATATTTATGTAAACATATTTTAAAATCACAGATAAGATGGGTGGTTGAGTCAGCGAATGGTAGGATAAAGCAATGGCGTTACCTTGGGAAAATCCTGCCAACGAGCCAGGTTCCGTACATTGGAGATTTTGTTAGGATTGTTTGTGCCATCAGTAACAGGTATATTATAATCAATTCCAATAACTTGCAAATAAACATGCATCTCACAATGAAATCCTGTAAAGAGATGAAATTAAAATGAAATCATAATACCATTACCTAAGTAATTAGATACACTAAGTATATTGATACTTAAAAAACCCAGAATGTTTATATTCAGGTTATGCTTGATTTATCATTATAGGTACTTGAAAAGTATTTCTAATGGTAATGCTGAAGATGACCAGATCCTTGGTACAAAAATGATTTACTTATCAAAGCAAATCAACACCCTTCGGCAGCATGTTGAAGAAAACAAATTGGAAAGACGATCAGCTTGTTGGGAGGAAATGGATGATATCACTGACTTTCCAAACCTGGATGAAGAGCAACTGAGGTCTCTGACATGTGGCACGTACCAGCTGAAATTATCCCCAAGCTATGCCCAGGAACATATTGAAGGAGATTGTGCCATTCATGTCCACAAGGAGGAGCCAGGTCTAGTACGAATCAGAATGCAGAGTCGTCATGTGTCATCCAGGTCCTACCTTCTGTGGATAAAGTATGCAGAGGGTGCAATAATTGCATGGTATTGTAAGTGTAAGGCTGGTGCTCGTGTTGTTGGCATGTGTGCACACATTGCAGCCATTCTATGGTATGTGGGGTATGCACGGCACCAACCAGCGGGGCGAATAGGTGTGCGTGATTGGGGGGAGTTTCTGGAAGATGCCACTTTGGTTGATGAGTCTGAGAGTTCCAGTGAAGGCAGTGAAATAGAAGAGTAAAACAGTTGTACCAGAGAAGAAGATATTGATTGCTGAGAGAGAGAGAGAGAGAGAGAGAGAGAGAGAGAGAGAGAGAGAGAGAGAGAGAGAGAGAGAGAGAGAAGATATTGATTGCAGAGAGAGAGAGAGATAGATTTTGTATCATCTTATAAGTTGTTTTTATTTCAAACATCATTATTTCCTATATATTCAACTTATATTTATTTGGAAGATTCCTTCATCTCACTTTGTGATCATAAGATGATACAATCAATTATTTTTATATTAACATGATTAATTAAAACAATTTTCATACTCTTATCCAGATCTACTTTGTCAGTTTATCATAATTGTTAAGCAAGCATTGCAATACATTTTACATTTATCAGATGTGATATTTGGCAATTTCAGTTGCTCACATTGGGGTACATTTTATATTTCAAAGAATGCAGTCTGATTTAAGTGAAAGATTGGGAACCTTTACTTTGATGTATTTGCCAAATAATATTAACTGATTTCATATGAAAGACGAGATGACTATTGTCATAATTATTGAAAACATTTTTGCAATGCTTGATAACAGTATATATTATATATATATTGAATTTAATTCTCCATGGAGAATTGCACAACTTGATATCTATATTTTAGGGGATGTTAAAAAATAATCCATTATTTCTTAGTTTGCAAACTATGAAATAATGGATTATTTTTTAACATGTCCTAAAATATAGATATCAAGTTGTGCAAGTTTGTAACAAGATCACTTGACCAATGCCTTTAGTCATCTACATCTACAATAGATGCTGAAATATGATATCATTATTAGGTGAAGTACATGTAACAGGAAAGGATAAAATATTCATGATGATTGGCGGGTGAAATTATAACTACTGCCCATTTATCATCGTCGGATACCCAAGTTATTCATGCCCAATGTGCATGTCTATTCCCAACACTAGTTTACATTACTTAAGTACAGTCTGCATGACCATCACCAGGACCGACAGTTGAACTTGCCCCAACTGTAACATAGTATCTGGAATATGGAATCTTTTTGATAGACTTATCATAATACACAAGACAACAGTCCTAGCTTTACCAATAAAGGTTCCTGTGTACTTGGCACATTTATAGTTCATCCATGGCAGCAATGCTATGCAACATATACAGTGTACATATATCATATGTACATTAAACCACAGTGGACATATCTTCTGGATTGTGGGAAACAATATAAAAATAAGTGTGTATTTCAAACGATGTATTGATTACCAATCTTTATCAGAGCGACTGCAAATGTGATTTCAAAGAGGATTCATATTTTATAACCAACCCCCCCCCCCCCTCAATCATGCAGTAACTTGTTGCAAATAAGTAGGGGATGCTATGTAGGAGTAACGATTACAAATTTTACCCAATATATGACACATGCCAAACTTTAAAAAAAAAATCCGAAATATATAGGGCATGATTGATCTGATAGTGAAAATCGCGCAAACTTTCGTATTTCACTAGGCCTAATTGTTATTGAATAAATTCACTTACATCATGATCATTAGTTGCTTCTGCATACTGGTTGTTCCACCAAAGTCTCGATTACCTCTTCACTGCTAATCTACTATTCATTTGCAATGTAATGAATGCTACGCGATCAGATGCCGTATCAGCTGCGTTCACATGCATCTGTTATAGAAATGCGAAAAAATTCGAGCTAACAGGAAGCGTCATAACACGGTATCCTTTTAATTCGTTGCCCTACTTTTCGGGCAATTTTAAAGCGAAACATTAGCATTTACATCATATATTTAAAATGCATAATTGTTGAATGAGATGTTAAATATTAGTTCACGCTAGGATGAAATAATAAAAAGTTCCATGAAGTATTATGCAAATGACAGTCAAAATACTAATACTGTGACATACTTCAATACACTGTCGGTAATATCGATCTACCTATACACGGTGTTGAATAAGTGTACATATGTATCAAACTCTGTGGGAATATTAATAGAAAATGTTATCAGAGAGAATATTCAATTCTTTTATACATAATGTGCTGTTTGTAAATTTTGTATATGTGAGGTGCTGTATATATTACATATATATACTGATATAATGAAAGAGATCAGCACTTACACAACTTTGACGTTACATTGAAGACAGCTAGTGACCAAAAATGCCCTAATTTTGAAGACATGGTATTTAAATACTATGAAATATATAAAGAAAAGAAAAACGATTACAAATAGCACAAATCCTTGGTAATATTTCATATCAAAATCAATCATTTTTAAGACTAGGCCATAGTTGGTGGTTTGTGGGTCAAATCCTTTAGGTCATATGTTACGTAATAAGGGATTTTAAGGGCCAAAACCATAAATTTTTTACCCCTTGTATCTCGAAAACGACAAATATTTTGAAAAGCAATAAAGAACAAAAGTTGTTCAGAATGATGATCTGAACAATATGCATATTTCGTTTTTACCCTATGTGGCCCCGTTAGGGAGCTACAGTTTGGCCCCTAAAAATTACTTCTAGAAATAACTCGAGAACGGTAAAGAATTTCTAAATACTTGTTGAACAAAAAATGTTTGAAATGTCATGACCTTTCTTACGATATCAAGCAAAAGGGGCTGACCCTTTAAATTAGGGGCCCAGAAGGGTCCAAAGGTTTATGAGAATATCTCAGAAACTATTAATATTTTGTAATAAGTCATTGAAACGGAAATGTTCATCTAAACGAGCTTGTTCTTATCAAATCAAAAAGTAGGTCATATGTTATGTAATAAGGGATTTTAAGGGCCAAAATCATAAATAATTGACGCCTCATATCTTGAAAACGACAACTATTTTGAAAAGCATTATTGAACAAAAGTTGTTCAGAATGATAATCTAAACAATATGTACATTTCGTTTTTTCCCTATGTGGCCCCGTTAGGGAGCTACAGTTTGGCCCCTAAATATTTCTTGTAGAGATAACTCGAGAACAGTAAAGAATTTCTAAATACTTGTTGAGCAAAAAATGTTTAAAATGACAAGGCCTTTCTTACGATATCAAGCAAAAGGGGCTGGCCCTTTAAATTAGGGGTTCAGAAGGGTCCAAATGTTTTTGAGAATATCTCAGAAACTATTAATATTTTATAATAAGTTGTAGGAGCGGAAATGTTCATCTCAACGAGCTTGATCTTATCAAATCCAAAAGTAGGTCATATGTTACGTAATTAGAGATTTTAAGGGCCAAAATCGTAAATATTTGACGCCTCATATCTTTAAAACGACATAGTTTTTGAAAAGCATCATTGAACAAAAGTTGTTCAACGTGTCATAACCTATCGATCAATATCAAAAAATGGGTCTGTGGGCCTCATGGCTCGCCTGTAGAGTCGATCTTTGTCGATATCAGTCAATTTCAAAAACTTGTAACTGGTAAATATTTTGTAAGGACATATTGAACAAAAGTTGTTCAGTTTCTCGAGATCTATCGATTGATATCAAGAAATAGGCCTATGGTCCTAATGACTCGCCTGTAGAGTCGATTTTTTGTCGATATCGGTCGATCTCAATAACTTTTTACAGGTAAATATTTTGTAAAGACATATAGAACTAAAGTTGTTGAGTCTATAGAGGGCTAACAAATGACATCAAGAAATAGGCCCGCGGGCCTTATGGCTCGCCTGGAGAGTCGAATTTCAAACGAATTTCGCCGCAACTTTGCTTCAGAAGCTTATGATATGAAAAATTGATTATATCTAAAGTGTCTTAAAGTCGGAAACTAAATTGGGACTCATTTGTCTTCTCTTTTTTTTTTTAACTCCGAGTGCATTAACAAATCGGACGGAAGACCTACTCGTTGCTCGCAACGAGATCGTGTCTAGTTATTATTATTATTATTTTCCTTGGTAGTACACGCGTTTTTCTCAGCCATTTCTCAATCGATTTTCACGAAATTTTCAGGAAAGATGTCTTTTGGTGACGAGACTTTGCTTGTAAAATTTCGTGCTTGACGTCACTTCCGGTCAGGAGTTATCTCTCTTTTAGTGACTTTTTGAAGGGCCTTGTTGTCCACACATCTCCCCCGTTAGTTTTGAAGCTAGAGTCTTGAAATTTCTACACAAGATAGAGTAAACATTTTAGAAGATTTGTGGGGGATTCGATTTTACCGGAGGCGATTTGCCTAAACGTTCGCCTGTACCTGAAAAAAATGGATGCCAAAATTTTTCGCCGATTTCGGCGATTTTTGACCTTTGATCTCCAATATCTTTTTTCTTGCAAATATTTTGATAAGACATGTAGAACAAAAGTTGTGCACATTTACGAGATCTTTTCGAAACTATGAAGATTTAGGGGCTAGCCCCTTAAATTAGGGATCTAGAAGGGCTCAAAGTCTAGAACAAATATCTCAAAAATCGTTAATATTTTGGTATAAGTCAAAGAACAAAAAATGTTCATCTCAACAATCCAAATCTATTCATATAAAAATTTAGGTCATATGTTACGTAATAAGGGATTTTAAGGGCCAAAACCATAAAAATTTTACCCTTTGTATCTCGAAAACGACAAATATTTTGAAAAGCAATAAAGAACAAAAGTTGTTCAGAATGATGATCTGAACAATATGCATATTTCGTTTTTACCCTATGTGGCCCCGTTAGGGAGCTACAGTTTGGCCCCTAAAAATTACTTCTAGAAATAACTCGAGAACGGTAAAGAATTTCTAAATACTTGTTGAACAAAAAATGTTTGAAATGTCATGACCTTTCTTACGATATCAAGCAAAAGGGGCTGACCCTTTAAATTAGGGGCCCAGAAGGGTCCAAAGGTTTATGAGAATATCTCAGAAACTATTAATATTTTGTAATAAGTCATTGAAGCGGAAATGTTCATCTAAACGAGTTTGTTCTTATCAAATCAAAAAGTAGGTCATATGTTACGTAATAAGGGATTTTAAGGGCCAAAATCATAAATAATTGACGCCTCATATCTTGAAAACGACAAATATTTTGAAAAGCATTATTGAACAAAAGTTGTTCAGAATGATAATCTAAACAATATGTACATTTCGTTTTTTCCCTATGTGACCCCGTTAGGGAGCTACAGTTTGGCCCCTAAATATTTCTTGTAGAGATAACTCGAGAACGGTAAAGAATTTCTAAATACTTGTTGAGCAAAAAATGTTTCAAATGACAAGGCCTTTCTTACGATATCAAGCAAAAGGGGCTGGCCCTTTAAATTAGGGGTTCAGAAGGGTCCAAATGTTTTTGAGAATATCTCAGAAACTATTAATATTTTATAATAAGTTGTAGAAGCGGAAATGTTCATCTCAACGAGCTTGATCTTATCAAATCCAAAAGTAGGTCATATGTTACGTAATTAGAGATTTCAAGGGCCAAAATCGTAAATATTTGACGCCTCATATCTTTAAAACGACATATTTTTTGAAAAGCATCATTGAACAAAAGTTGTTCAATGTGTCATAACCTATCAATCAATATCAAAAAATGGGTCTGTGGGCCTCATGGCTCGCCTGTAGAGTCGATTTTTGTCGATATCAGTCGATTTCAAAAACTTGTAACTGGTAAATATTTTGTAAGGACATATTGAACAAAAGTTGTTCAGTTTCTCGAGATCTATCGATTGATATCAAGAAATAGGCCTATGGTCCTAATGGCTCGCCTGTAGAGTCGATTTTTTGTCGATATCGGTCGATCTCAATAACTTTTTACAGGTAAATATTTTGTAAAGACATAGAACTAAAGTTGTTGAGTCTATAGAGGGCTAACAAATGACGTCAAGAAATAGGCCCGCAGGCCTTATGGCTCGCCTGGAGAGTCGAATTTCAAACGAATTTCACCGCAACTTTGCTTCAGAAGCTTATGATATGAAAAATTGATTATATCTAAAGTGTCTTAAAGTCGGAAACTAAATTGGGACTCATTTGTCTTTTTTTTTCTTTTTTTTTTAACTCCGAGTGCATCAACAAATCGGACGGAAGACCTACTCGTTGCTCGCAACGAGATCGTGTCTAGTTATTATTATTATATATTTTTTTCTCCTTACCGATTTTTGTGCAGAAGATTTCTCGGAGATGGCTGGATCGATTTGCTTCAAATTTTCAGGATTAATGCGTTGCCATTTGAAGTTTGTACCGCTGTTTCAATTTTTGAAAAATCACTTCCGGTTGCAAGTTATCCACCTTTTATCGATTTTCAGATGACCATTTTGTCCACACAAAAACTCAAAAACGATAAAAGCTAGAGTGCTGAAATTTTCAGTGATGTTAGACGACATGTTGTAGTTGTGCACCTGGGTTTTAAAAATTTCCGGAAGTGCCTAGTATGGAAGCTCGGTAGGGGTCGAAAATGGAGTTTTAAAAAGTGTCCAATTTGTTCCCACGTTTTGAATCATAACTTTTTACTCGTAAATATTTTGTTTACAGATATATAACAAAACTTGTACAGTTTATTGAGATATTTCGTGCCATAACTTTTTTCTCACGAAACTTTTGATAAGACATGTAGAATAAAAGTTGTTCAGTTTTGCAAGTCCTATCTAATGATATCTAAAAATAGGCCTCCGGGCGTCATGGCTCGCCTGAACAGTGGAATTTATATCGCAATTAATAACATTAATAACTTTTTCCTCGAGAAACTTTTGACAAGACATGTAGAACAAAAGTTGTTGAGTTTCGCAAGCGTTAACTAACGATGTTAAGAAATAGGCCTGCGGGTCTCATGGCTCACCTGAACAGTTTGGTTATTGTTGCAATCTATAACATTTTTGTCAAGAAAGTTTTAATAAGAAATCTATAACAAAAGTTGTTCAGATTTGCAAGATCTTTCGAGCAACATTATGAAAAAGGCCAACGGGCCTCATAGCTCGCCTGAAGAGTTTGATTAGTGTCACAATCAATAACTTTTTTCTGGAGAAACATTTGATAAGACATGTAGAACAAAAGTTGTTCAGTTTCGCAAGCGTTAACTAACGATGTTAAGAAATAGGCCTGCGGGTCTCATGGCTCACCTGAACAGTTGGGTTATTGTTGCAATCTATAACATTTTTGTCAAGAAACTTTTAATAAGACATCTAGAACAAAAGTTGTTCAGTTTTGCAAGATCTTTTCAACAACATCATGAAAAAGGCCAACGGACCTCATGGCTCGCCTGAACAGTTTGTTAGTGTCACAATTACTAACTTTTTTCTCGAGAATCTTTTGATAAGACATGTGGAAGAAAAGTTGTTCAGTTTTGCAAGATCTTTCAAACG
The DNA here is from genome assembly GCF_947568905.1 of Ostrea edulis. Taxonomy (NCBI): domain Eukaryota; kingdom Metazoa; phylum Mollusca; class Bivalvia; order Ostreida; family Ostreidae; genus Ostrea; species Ostrea edulis. The sequence goes on along the minus strand of NC_079171.1, from coordinate 40,709,413 downwards.
ATATCAAGAAAAAGACCCACGGGCCTTATGACTCGCCTTAACAGTCTGATAAATGTCGCATAACTTTATACTCGTAAATATTTTGTTTAGAGATATATAACAACAGTTGTACAGTTTATTGAGGTCTTTCGTGTCATATCCAGAAATGGGCCAATGGGCCTCATGGCTCGCCTGAACCATTGAATTTCTGTTACAATGATTAACTTTTTCCTCTCGAAACTTTGATAAAACATGTAGAATAAAAGTTGTTTAGTTTTGCAAGTTCTATCTAATGATATAAAAAAAGGCCTCCGTGCGTCATGGCTCGCCTGAACAGTGGAATTTGTATCACAATTAATAACATTAATAACTTTTTTCTCGACAAACTTTTGACAAGACATGTAGAACAAAAGTTGTTCAGTTTCGCAAGCGTTAACTAACGATGTTAAGAAATAGGCCTGCGGGTCTCATGGCTCACCTGAACAGTTGGGTTATTGTTGCAATCTATAACATTTTAGTCAAGAAACTTTTAATGAGACATCAAGAAAAAGACCCACGGGCCTTATGACTCGCCTTAACAATGTGATAAATGTCGGAATCAATAACTTTTTTCTCAAGAAAATTTTGATAGGACATGTAGAGCAACATTTGTTCAGTTTTGCGAGATATATCTAGAATGATATATATATTTAAATTAAAAAAAAGGCCTCCGGGCGACATGACTCTCCTGATCAGTCGAATTTGTATCGCAGTAAATAACATTATTAACTTTTTTCTCGAAAATAGGCTGACCTCTTTAATTAGTGGCCGAGAGGGGCAGAAAGTCTTTAATTTATAACACTTAAATGATTAATATTTGTAAAACATTACTGAAGCTAAATTGTACGTTTAGACAATATATTTGTATCATTATTTATGAACGAAAATCTCAGTCAAATTCTTATCTCATCACATCTAAAATTGGACGGAAGACCCACTCGTTGCTCGCAACGAGATCACATTTAGTTTTCTTCTTATTTTTCTTCTTCTTTAGTGAGAAATTTGTCCGCGCGATTTTATGAACATGCTTCGACTCATCCACTTCAAACTTTGTAAGCTGATAGGGGGTCATTAGGAGGGGTGCAATCAACTTTTCAAATTTTCAAAATGGCCGCCGTTTCAAGATGGCGGCCAAAAAACGTCAAAAACTCAAGGTTGTCGGATTTCAACGAAATTCTATCTTAAGGGTCATTTGGTGACCCCGAGTCCATTTCCACCATCAAAATTTATTTTTGAGCCGCCATTTTCAAAATGGCGGCCAAAAATCAAGTCCGTCAGATTTCAGCCAAATTTAGTTTCTCGGGTTCTTTGAGGATCCTGAGTGCATTTCTCGCATCAAAAACCATTTCTGACATGGGGAGGTGTTCAGAGAGATTTGTGTTGGCATCCCAACACAGATATAGCTCATTAGGGTCTTAAGTCTTCAGCGGAAGACCCTTCTATTATTCTATTGTTGATTTTTAACTTTTCTTATTATTAGGGTCTTCCGTCTTCAGCGGAAGACCCTTCTATTATTCTATTGTTGATTTTTCACTTTTCTTATTAGGGTCTTCTGTCTTCAGCGGAAGACCCTTCTATTATTCTATTGTTGATTTTTCACTTTTCTTCTTCTTATTATTATTATTCTTTTTTTTTCTCCTTACCGATTTTTGTGCAGAAGATTTCTCGGAGATGGCTGGATCGATTTGCTTCAAATTTTCAGGATTGATGCGTTGTCATTTGAAGTTTGTACCGCCGTTTCAATTTTTGAAAAATCACTTCCGGTTGGAAGTTATCCCCCTTTTATCGATTTTCAGATGCCCATTTTGTCCAGACAAAAACTCAAAAACGATAAAAGCTAGAGTGCTGAAATTTTCAGTGATGTTAGACGACATGTTGTAGTTGTGCACCTGGGTTTTCAAAATGTCCGGAAGTGCCTAGTATGGAAGCTCGGTAGGGGTCGAAAATGGAGTTTTAAAAAGTGTCCAATTTTTTTCCACGTTTTGAATCATAACTTTTTACTCGTAAATATTTTGTTTAGATATATATCACAAAAGTTGTACAGTTTATTGAGATCTTTCGTGTCATATCAAGAAATAGGCCCATGGGCCTCATGGCTCGCCTGAACAATTGAATTTCTGTTACAATGATTAACTTTTTTCTCACGAAACTTTTGATAAGACATGTAGAATAAAAGTTGTTCAGTTTCGCAAGATCTATTCAATGATATCTTAAAAAAGGCTCCTGGACGTCATGGCTCGCCTGAACAGTCGAATTTGTATCGCAATTAATAACATTGATAACTTTTTTCTCGAGAAACTTTTGACAAGACATGTAGAACAAAAGTTGTTCAGTTTCGCAAGCGTTAACTAACGATGTTAAGAAATAGGCCTGTGGGTCTCATGGCTCACCAGAACAGTTGGGTTATTGTTGCAATCTATAACATTTTTGTCAAGAAACTTTTAATAAGACATCTAGAACAAAAGTTGTTCAGTTTTGCAAGATCTTTCGAACAACATCATGAAAAAGGCGAACGGGCCTCATGGCTCGCCTGAACAGTTTGATCAGTGTCACAATTACTAACTTTTTTCACGAGAATCTTTTGATAAGACATATAGAACAAAAGTTGTTCAGTTTTGCAAGATCTTTCAAACGATATCAAGAAAAAGGCCCACGGGCCTTATGGCTCGCCTTAACAATGATAAATGTCGCATAACTTTATACTCGTGAACATTTTGTTTAGACATATATAACAAAAGTTGTACAGTTTATTGAGATCTTTCGTGTCGTATCAAGAAATGGGCCAATTGGCCTCATGGCTTGCCTGAACCATTGAATTTCTGTTACAATGATTAACTTTTTCCTCACGAAACTTTGATAAAACATGTAGAATAAAAGTTGTTCAGTTTTGCAAGATATATTTAATGATAACAAAAAATAGGCCTGTGGGCGTCATGGCTCGCCTGAACAGTCGAATTTGTATCACAATTAATAACAATAATAACTTTTTTTCACGAGAAACTTTTGATAAGACATGTAGAACAAAAGTTGTTCAGATTCGCAAGCGTTAACTAACGATGTTAAGAATAAGGCCTTCGGGTCTCATGGCTCACCTGAACAGTTGGGTTATTGTTGCAATCTATAACATTTTAGTCAAGAAACTTTTAATGAGACATCTAGAGCAAAAGTTGTTTTGCAAGATGTTTCAAACAACATCATGAAAAAGGCGAACGGGCCTCATTGCTCGCCTGAACAGTTTGATTAGTGTCACAATCAATATCTTTTTTCTGGAGAAACTTTTGATAAAACATGTAGACCAAAAGTTGTTTAGGTTTGCAAGATCTTTCAAACGATATCAAGAAAAAGGCCCACGGGCCTTATGACTCGCCTTAACAGTCTGATAAATGTCGCAATCAATAACTTTTTTCTCAAGAAAATTTCCATAGGACATGTAGAACAAAATTTGTTCAGTTTTGCGAGATATATCTAGAATGATATCAAAAAATAGGCCTCCTGGCCGCATGACTCGCCTGATCAGTCGAATCTGTATCGCAGTAAATAACATTATTAACTTTTTTCTCGAAAAAAAGCTGACCCCTTTAATTGTTTGCCAAGAGGGAGAGAGAGTCTTTAATTTATAACATTTAAATTATCAATATTTGTAAAACATTACCGAAGCTAAATTGTACGTCTAGACAATATATTTGTATCATTATTTATGAACGAAAATGTCAGTCAAATTCTAATCTAAATTTGGACGGAAGACCCACTCGTTGCTCGCAACGAGATCGAATCTAGTTATTATTATTATTATTAGGGCTTTCCACCTTTCTGTGGAAAGTCCTATTGTTATTGTTCTGTTTATTATTATTATTTTCCTCCGTCAAAAAAAAATTTTCGTCTTAAGACTTATCGAAAAACTTTATAGTCCATCATATAGTACTTCTTGAGAAACGAATACAGTTCACCCTGCGTAATTGAACTTTGACCCCTTACGGAGTTATTTGACCTTTCGCAGAAATCATTGTTAGCACTTCTACTTTGTAACCGTAAATGATAGGAGGATGGAACCTTTTCTAAAACATAGAGGGTAATTAGTAGAAGCGAAGAATTTAAAATGAAGGGATTCGGTGTCCCCTAAAGGGAGTTAATGCCTCTTTATGTTTTGCAATTTATTCGTAAAACATGTCGAGCTTGAGAACGGTTTGTCGTAGAGACATGGGACCAACTGGAATAGGATCAATAACCTTTGACCTTGAAAATTAGGTCAAGGTCAAAGGTCAAGGTCATCAGAAAAGAGGAAAAAATAACACTTTTTATACTCTCTTTCCTGCTTAAGATAGCGTTGAAATATTATATGGGTAAGTATTGACTTCTTGATTGGTTTTGATAGTATGCATTACAACTTTGAACTCTGACCCTTCTGTTAATTTCGGAGACTCGCGTCGAAAACCTTGTTATCGCTACTCCTACTTAACGGAGAGTCATAGAGACACGAAACCTTCGCTAATGAATTCACAGTAAAACCTTCTTGGAACGAAAAAATAATCAAAGTGATACAAAAACCCTTAAGCATAGTTATTGCCCCTGAAAGTCTCCAATATCATTATCTAAGCCTATAACTTTTATATTAATATATATAGAGACATGGGACCACTTGCATTAGGACCGATGACCTTTGACCTTCAAAATGAGGTCAAGGTCAAAGGTCAAAGTCATCATCAAAATTATTTTTTTCCATTTTCAAGGTCTTTCAAAGTATTTTTAGCATTGATAAGCTAACCGAAAGTAACCGAAAACCCCTAAACAAATTATTGCCCCTGAATGTCTTGATTAACATTTTTTAAGCTTATAGCTTTTACATTAATATAGATAGAGACATGGGATCACTTGCATTAAGAGCAATGACCTTTGACCTTCAAAATGAGGTCAAGGTCAAAGGTCAAGATCATCGTGAAAATTATTAATTAAATTTTCTTGGTCATTTTGAGATTCGTACATCATCTTAAATATTTTTAAATATCTTTTTTTAAATCATTGTAGGTGGAAAGCCCTCTAATTGTTCGCGAACAATTAGGATCACTAGTTATTCTTTTTTTTCTCCTTACCGATTTTTGTGCAGAAGATTTCTCGGAGATGGCAGGATCGATTTGCTTCAAATTTTCAGGATTGATGCGTTGCCATTTGAAGTTTGTACCGCCGTTTCAAATTTTGAAAAATCACTTCCGGTTGGAAGTTATCCCCTTTTAGCGATTTTCAGATGACCATTTTGTCCAGACAAAAATTCAAAAACGATAAAAGCTAGAGTGCTGAAATTTTCAGTGATGTTAGACGACATGTTGTAGTTGTGCACCTGGGTTTTGAAAATTTCCGGAAGTGCCTAGTACGGAAGCTCAGTAGGGGTCGAAAATGGAGTTTTAAAAAGTGTCCAATTTTTTTCCACGTTTTGAATCATAACTTTTTACTCGTAAATATTTTGATTAGACATATATAACAAAAGTTGTACAGTTTATTGAGGTCTTTCGTGCCATATCAAGAAATGGGCCCATGGGCTTCATGGCTTGCCTGAACCATTGAATTTCTGTTACAATGATTAACTTTTTTCTCACGAACCTTTTGATAAGACATGTAGAATAAAAGTTGTTCAGTTTTGCAAGTTCTATCTAATGATATCTAAAAATAGGCCTCCGAGCGTCATGGCTTGCCTGAACAGTCGAATTTGTATCGCAATTAATAACATTAATAACTTTTTCCTCGAGAAACTTTTGACAAAACATGTAGAACAAAAGTTGTTGAGTTTCGCAAGCGTTAACTAACGATGTTAAGAAATAGGCCTGCGGGTCTCATGGCTCACCTGAACAGTTTGGTTATTGTTGCAATCTATAACATTTTTGTCAAGAAACTTTTAATAAGATATCTATAACAAAAGTTGTTCAGATTTGCAAGATCTTTTCGAACAACATTATGAAAAAGGCCAACGGGTCTCATAGCTCGCCTGAAGAGTTTGATTAGTGTCACAATCAATAACTTTTTTCTGGAGAAACTTTTGATAAGACATGTAGAACAAAAGTTGTTCAGTTTCGCAAGTGTTAACTAACGATGTTAAGAAATAGGCCTGGGGGTCTCATGGCTCACCTGAACAGTTGGGTTATTGTTGCAATCTATAACATTTTTGTCAAGAAACTTTTAATAAGACATCTAGAACAAAAGTTGTTCAGTTTTGCAAGATCTTTCCAAAAACATCATGAAAAAGGCCAACGGACCTCATGGCTCGCATGAACAGTTTGTTAGTGTCACAATTACTAACTTTTTTCTCGAGAATCTTTTGATAAGACATCTGGAACAAAAGTTGTTCAGTTTTGCAAGATCTTTCAAACGATATCAAGAAAAAGGCCCACGGGCCTTATGACTCGCCTTAACAGTCTGATAAATGTCGCATAACTTTATACTCGTAAATATTTTGTTTAGAGATATATAACAAAAGTTGTACAGTTTATTGAGGTCTTTCGTGTCATATCCAGAAATGGGCCAATGGGCCTCATGGCTCGCCTGAACCATTGAATTTCTGTTACAATGATTAACTTTTTCCTCTCGAAACTTTGATAAAACATGTAGAATAAAAGTTGTTTAGTTTTGCAAGTTCTATGTAATGATATAAAAAAGGCCTCCGTGTGTCATGGCTCGCCTGAACAGTGGAATTTGTATCACAATTAATAACATTGATAACTTTTTTCTCAACAAACTTTTGACAAGACATGTAGAACAAAAGTTGTTCAGTTTCGCAAGCGTTAACTAACGATGTTAAGAAATAGGCCTGCGGGTCTCATGGCTCACCAGAACAGTTGGGTTATTGTTGCAATCTATAACATTTTAGTCAAGAAACTTTTAATGAGACATCAAGAAAAAGGCCCACGGGCCTTATGACTCGCCTTAACAATGTGATAAATGTCGGAATCAATAACTTTTTTCTCAAGAAAATTTTGATAGGACATGTAGAGCAACATTTGTTCAGTTTTGCGCGATATATCTAGAATGATATATATATTTAAATTTAAAAAAAAGGCCTCCGGGCGACATGACTCTCCTGATCAGTCGAATTTGTATCGCAGTAAATAACATTATTAACTTTTTTCTCGAAAATAGGCTGACCTCTTTAATTAGTGGCCGAGAGGGACAAAGAGTCTTTAATTTAAAACACTTAAATGATTAATATTTGTAAAACATTACTGAAGCTAAATTGTACTTTTAGACAATATATTTGTATCATTATTTATGAACGAAAATCTCACTCGAATTCTTATCTCATCACATCTAAAATTGGACGGAAGACCCACTCGTTGCTCGCAACGAGATCGCATCTAGTTCTTATTCTTATTCTTTTCTTCTTATTATTCCTCTTCTTTAGTGAGAATTTGTCCGACCGATTTTGTGAAAGTGTTTTGACAGATCCACTTCAAACTTTGTGAGCTGATAGGCGGTCACTAGGAGGGGTGCATTCAACTTTTCAAATTTTCAAAATGACCGCCGTTTCAAAATGGCGGCCAAAAAACATCAAAAACTCAAGGTTATCGGATTTCAACCAAATTCTATTTGTAGGGTAATTTAGTGACCCCAAGTCCTTTTTCACCATCAAAATGTTTTTTAAGCCGCCATTTTCAAAATGGCCGCCATATGCCGAAATATTTGAAAGTGTTAAAATCTATACAACATTTGGGTTCTAGGGTAAATGTTGGGTCCACAATTCATTTCTAGCATCAGTATTTCCTTCCACTCAATTTTCAAATGTTTCATAATGGCCGCCATTGAAGAAAATGGCGGCCAAAAATCAAGTCCGTCGGATTTCAACCAAATTCAGTTTCTAGGTTTTTTTTAAGAATCCTGAGTGCATATCTGGCATTTCTGACATGGGGAGGTGTTCGGAGACATTTGTGTTGGCATCCCAACACAGTTATAGCTCGTTACATTTACCATTGTTACCAATGGCCGTGTCAAATTTAAAGTTTAGACGATCACATAGGTATTGATTGTCCCGTGGGAATCCGGGTTAGAATAGGTTTTCAGTACCTCCTTGCATGTAGTAAAAGACGACTTAATGGGGCGGTCATTCGAATAAGACCGTAATAACCGAGGTCCAGTATCACTCCATAACATAGTCAGAGTTGGTGTTTTAAAGTATTTTCCCTGCTGTAGTTTTGAGTAATATATTTGGTACTCCACCTACATCGGGTGAAGTATGAATATGAAATAAAACGTAAAAAATAAAGAAACACGCATATGTGTTAGTAATGAATCATGCTGTTGTACTGGCTAGATATAAGAACTTTCTTTTTGTAAATGCGTATCATTTTATTTGCTATGATGATGTCCATATAAAACTTATACGGTACTAATTTTGATGCACCAGATGCGCATTTCGACAAATAATGTCTTTTCAGTGATGCTCAACCGAAATGTTTGAAATCCAAAATAACAATGAAGTTTTAGAGTTATTTTAGGGGAAAACAGTGTGCCAAAAAAGTGGCGTCAAATTCGTCTAAGGATAAGAGTTATGCGTGAGGGATATAATCCTTAATTTTGAAATGTTAACAATGACAACGATTTACTACAGGAAGTGTAAAAGAATAACATTGTAAATACAAGTTAGTTTAATCAGCATGATAATAAATCCCAGCAATTTAATTATTATGTAACACATGTATTAGAAAAATATATACATTTAATCAATATAATTCGCTTCATTAAGGACTGTACTAACATGTATGTTGTTTTTAGTAATATAAATGTACAATACCTAGACATTGACACATATGTACAAAGAGGTGCAACTTTTTCAACCAGAGACAAAAACTTGCATGGTGCAAAAGAAGTTATTTTCCGTAAATACACAATTATAAAATGTGTCTACCGAGTTGCATACATAAACAATGCCTACACCTAACCTCATCAATAGTATATATATAATGAGTGAAAATATAACAGCATGTATCCTTAAATGATAAATTTATACCGAAATTAATAAGTGTGCATACCATCAAATTAATAAGTATCAGCTTAATACACTGTTACTCCATTGCTAAACTTCAACTAATAGCATCTAAAGCTAACACTTTACAGAAAAATTAAGCTTCAATACAAAGCTGATTCTAAGTGAAATAATGTCCATCAACAGCTAACAAATCCTGCTACTTTCCATAAATTCACGGGCTACAAGATATTGTGTACGACAACCGATGACGTCGAAAACTTTTGTAAAGTCACAAATTGACGAATTGGCTTTTACAGCTATTTTCATGTACTTTCATTCATATTTAACTCACAGTAACTGATTTTTCACTTTGAAGAACATGTTCAGTACGAAATATAAATACAACGAATAAATAAATGTAGATTTTTCCTTTTGTGGTAGACATAAATGGTAGAATCATCGTATAATATTTCCGAAATAAATTATGCAAATCTCCCCTTGACTCCATTGTTTGTATACCAAAATATTGCAGACAATATCGACAATTATTACTTGCTCGTTAAATAGTGCACACGATGCCGAGATTTGTTTTATTCGTTATCAATCAGGATGTTTTGATATAATCTCTACACAAGTTTACTGCCTGATATACTCTTCGATTATGTAAGAAATTCAATGACAAGTAGACGATACGCTGGACAAAAAAGATGTTTTTCTTTAAGATCAATCACATAATCAATCATATGTACCTGATCAGGATATAGGGCTCACGGCAGGTGTGACCGGTCAACAGGGGGTGCTTACTCCTCCTAGGCACCTGATCCCACTTCTGGTGTGTATAGGAGTCCGTGTTTGCCCAACTATTTATTTGTATTGCTTATAGTAGTTATGAGATTGATCACTGTTCGTTATCTTCACCTTTCATAAGATTAATATATTTTACATTTGTATATGTATTTTATAAAGGTATCTCAGAAAATCGAGGTACAAGAGCTTTTAGTAAGACGTTATTTATCAGGAAAATCTCGTTTCATAAATTCATTTTTATGGGAGAAACATATACATTTTAGTGCCCGCTCCTTGTGTTTCTGTTGTCGATATATTGATTATCTGTAGATAATAAAAAAAATCAATACTTCGATATAGGTAAACCCATGCTATTCAAAACAAAACGGGCTCTATACGGATTTCAAAGCAAATATCGTTTAATAAATGGAGTCATATGGCGACGATGAACTCAGTTCTCCCAATTCTTGGTATGCACTGTTGACATTCTCATTGCTATGGTCTTGTGTCACCTTATCTTTCCTGGGACTGGATAAATCACTTGCTTGGTATTTCTTATTATTGTCTCTGTCCATCTGGTGTCTGAAAATTATATCATGCCATACTTAAAAAAGGAACCCGCTTCTTCTTATATATAAAAAATGGTTAATATCTCTGAAAAAGCGACTTACCTTTTCGACATTTTGTAAAGAACAAACACTAGTACACCAATTACAACAAGTGTAACACAGAAGGCACCAAGGATTCCATAAAACATGGTTTCCCAGTTGTTTCCCGTTTGCTCTTCTTGCATTTGATTATCAACTGCAATGAAGGATGTATACAGCTAACCATTATTGTTGTACCTAGCAAAGGAGGATTTCATATATGACTGCATCCATGCATGTACCAACCTTCTAAACAATCATCTCCACGCCATCCACTTTTGCAGCCATCTCTACAAACACCCGTCACATGATGACAAGCACGTGATTTCTGACAGAATACGCTGCATTCCTGTCGGCAACTAGCACCAAAATGTCCAAACTCGCATACTACAATATATACATATACAGTAGGATTTGAATACATTTAAGCACATATTAATGCCACACCATATCACACATTAATGTCACACATCAGCACACATTAATAATACCTTCATTACACTTGTTTCCCCGGTATCCAGGTTCGCATTCCTCATTACAGGAACCGCTGACGTGATGACACTGGTTCCCCTCCCGACATTTACCACATGTTTGATTACAGTCTGGTCCGTAGAGATTTTCACCACACTCTATTTTAATGAACTATTGTGATTATTGTATTACATGTCTAATTACAACGAGATCAGTACATAATATCAACAACCTTTGTGGTAAGGAACTGCGTTACAAGCCTGTAACATCGTTTCCCACAGCTGGTTGGGGGGGGGGGGGTCCGGAAGAAAAATTGGTAGTCGGTTTCTCTAAACCTCTTCACAAACAAAACTGTCAAGCTCTCTATGATCTCATATACTACAATTATCATTAAAATGTGGATCACGGAAAGACCTCCAATATACCTCATGCAAGGTGAAGATAACGAACAGTGATCAATCTCATAACTCCTACAAGCAATACAAAATAGATAGTTGGGCAAGCACGGACCCCTGGACACACCAGAGGTGGGATCAGGTGCCTAGGAGGAGTAAACATCCCCTGTTGACCGGTCACACCCGCCGTGAGCCCATTAGAAAATAGCAAATATTGACCATTTTCAAAAGAAGTGAGGGACAGTCCCCTTGTCCCCCTCTGCATGATTCCTTGTAACACATATGTCTTCTTTCAATCCAATCATTTACTGATTTTGTTAATTAAGTTAGCTTCTCAAAAAGTCTTAACAAGTATATACAAACAAAAGAGAAAAACCAAAAGCCAACGGAGTTTAGCAAAATATTTGGTGTGTGGGGGTGGGGTGGGGTTGGGGGTGGCTTACACCGTTAATGCTAGCACTTCGCAAAATATTTCTTTCTTTTTTTATTTCTGACATTCAAAATCACATTTATCTAATTCACTACAACAGTCGTAAAAAGTGGGAGACACCCAATATATCTTTGACATACATTACAAAATGACAGATACTGTTCATTGTGTAAAAGTGGATGCAGCCCCCCCCCCCCCCCCCCCCCCTTATTTCACGTGCCTGTATTACATGCCTTTTATAAGCTCACTCATCTACTAATTTCGTGTTTTTAGTTTTTGAATTCACACAATATATAAAATATTTGTGTACATGTCATACGATTATAGAATGTGTATAGAATAACATTAATACTTTCGGGTCTGTGATGCAATATACTAAACCCAGTGGGGCAAATATTGCAGTTATCAAGCATGTATCAAAGAATTACATCAATATTTTCATGACCAAGGATTACGAAAGATATATTCAATACGATATTGTCCTTGAATTAACCGTATATTTATCTTTTGAGATAGACCTGTGGAGCATAAATTATAAGTAAAACGTAAGTAATCACCTTACCATATAAGAGGGATGACTGTATGGGAAAATATAATTTTTTATTCAAGCATTTTCATTACATTCATATTAAAGTTATCTATACAATTCTTTACTTGTATCACACAGGGTCCCTCTCCATCCTGGTTGACAGCCTCCCTCACATTCCCCGGATGTTTTGTTACACCTCCTTGGAACTCCACAGTTCGTGTTACATTTCTCTAGACAATTCTTTCCATAAGAACCAACTGAACATTCTACAATTACGAGCAATGAATCAACATTTCTGTTTTTCTCAGTCTTTCATACGGACGCAATATGAATTCATGAATATGAGTATGAATGCTTGTATTTCACATTGACAAATATTTTTTCATAAAACACATAGATATTGCATTTTGAATTAGTAACCTGCGTGAAATACAATCTATGATTACAATGGCTTGAAAAATTATACAGCATACAATTTTAAGGATAATATACTCACCCACGTCTCCATATGAGTGAAATATTCTCGAGAGGGACAATGAACATTCAATCAATCAATACACTTATCTTATTGAATGTAGTTATAGTTTTGAATTTTCAGTAGGTAAACACAATCCAGATGGATTAAAATAGCGTAACAATAGAGAGACGCATGGGTATACCATTCCTTCAAGTAAACAACACACTGCGATTAAAACCTATCATATTAGAACGATAACGCTATATGACGCTAAATGAATTATTACTCAACGATGTATCTAGCATGTGCAGTAAAACACATTTACAACAAACTTCACGGTTACAGGGAAGTGATTCTTATTCCCTTAAATTCAAAAATACATATCGAACTAGCTGGATATAGTGAATCATGGTGATAACGATTGAGAATTATTTGTACCTAGCCCTTGATTACGTGTTCTTTACTGTACAAAACTTTGAAGGCTAAAGCAAATGCTTGCAAATCTATATCCATCAAACCTTGAATTTGAAACACCCCCTGGCATGCAACGATAGCGCTTTCCAGAATTTCTGCAGATTGATATTTTATCTTCGAACGAAATATTTGAACCACAATTTACTCTGAACATATCTCGGATTGGCCATTTCTGCATTACCTTCTTTGCACAGGGGTCCCCTGAAGCCTTCGTTACAACCACTGAAACAAGACCCATTGACATGATCACACTGAATATCACCCAAACAATCTCCACATCTCAGTCCACAGGCAGCACCATATTTCCCATTGTCACATTCTGCGGACAAAGGCGAAACAAGATTCTATGTAATGATTTAGCATAGACAAAGCGCTGTTTATTAGTTAAAACTATCTCGTTGGAATATTGCTTAATTTAGTAGACAAACGCCATATAAACTAGAGTATCAATCGACTATCTTGTATTATTTATAGATAATTTACTTCGACGTCTGTGTTACACAAATTCTTGGAATTTGTCGTAATTGTTTATATCTGAGTTGGAAAAAGGAAGTGCTGCGATCACTGGTTACCTTCACTGCAATGTGATCCTTTCCAGCCTGTGTAACAACCCGAGTCACATATCCCTGTTATTGTGTCACATCCTTTACAATTCACGTTGCAAAGTTTTCTGCAATCTTCGCCAAAAGTTCCCATCATGCAAGCTGTCGGAAACAAAGTCAATTTGAATTTAAGATAAAGTGGGCAAATATATGAAAACAAAATGAATACATAAGTAATCATATATGTGGCAGTAGGTCAAAATTCATGAACAGGTTTTATATGCATGAAATGTAGCATTTCATGGTCACACTATTTTGTACGTACATTAATTCTGGTATTATTTCCTCTGGTCGATATACTATAGGGCTACATGCTTTTGCAATAACGTGAATTACGCAAACTCTACGTGGAGATAAACCTTTTTATACTTTTTAGACGTGTTCAAGTGTCACTACGATGTAACTTTACTACCCCTACCTGTTTCTTTAATACGTGTATCTTGACTTCTTCCGGGGATGGTTTTTTTATTGCATATAATCCAAGAGACCGCGTTCCTAAATTTTGAAGTCATGCATGTATACCTGTAAATTCTGTCGCAACGGTGCTAATTGTTAGACTATCTTTATTTCACATACATTGTATATGTTCATGTATTAAGACATTAAATAATATGTCTTACGCCGTGACCGTGTTTGAGGGTGAAGCAAAAAATATTGACATTAGTATCTAGATCCATAACAGGACAAAAAATATCCCGAAATATTAGCACCTAACGTGTGAGGACAAAGCTCAATCAAAATATTCTAACTTTAGACATTTTTGATCCGCCTATTCATTGAACGCGGGAAACGTTATGCAACTGATGTAAAGAGTGCAGTGTGACGTCATACTCAGCGTCGGTGTTTAGCAAATAAACAAAAATAGCAAACGTTGTACAATTCGCGTTTAAAACCGAGGAGTGATTATATATGACTAAGAAATTAGATTTACATGCTTTTATGGATTTTATGTAACATCTCAGAGTAACGTGAACTTGGGTACACAAAATTCAAAATGGAGAAATACATGTTCACGCGATAGTATTCGAATCGACGCCATTGGGACAAAAAGTTTCAAGTTCCATAGGTATGGTTTAATTTTTCACTACTTTTCTATATTTTCCTTTTAAACATGTATATACGTGTTACTTATAGGGAGCGTTCCGCTCTCACGGTCCTTCGGGCCGTGAGAGGGCTTCGCCCTCTAATATGTATCTTCAGTAAAAATGTAATACGTGTAGTATACCGAGATGACACACCAATATTCATGACTTATCAAAACGACAAGAATTCTAAATATTATAGAATATTTTATTCTACTTTCCATACATACATGTATCTGTTCATGCAATACTCTAACAATTGTCTGTGCGTGTTTGCTGCGAGCATTGGTGTGGAATTTACGTGTACGATCATTTCATGATAAATATACATCCAGCACTTGCACAAGAATGAACAATCAGATGTTTTGATATATATGTACATATTCCGGAAATCATTATAAGATAAATACAATTCAATGAAAATCCGCAATATTCCGAATGAATGGAGCATTTTGCGTTCACCGTTCACTCATCGTTCGCTAAATTACGTTCAGCGTTTGTTCTGCGTGCATTCATCGTGCGCTCACCGTTCGCTCTGCGTGCGTTCTGACTACGAATTACAACAATTGTACCCGAGACCTGGAAAACAATTTACTCACTTTCATTACAGAACGTTCCTTGAAAACCACTCTTGCATCCATTCTTGCACGTTCCGTTGATGTTGTCACACTGTTCCGGACGTAAACAATGTCCACATGACTTACTGCAATTGTCACCATATAGGCTAACCTCACATTCTATAAATAGGAACAATTGTACTGAAGTCTACTCAGTACCAACACAACATCGGGCATTATTGTCTAATTCCGTTATGTAGATGAAGAGTATTATTCAAGACAACAAACCGATATGACACCCAATTTAATTTTTAATATATTTGACGGTGTGGTCGTTGAAACAACTTTTGACATATAATCCACCTATTCATTTAACCCGGGAAACAATACAATCAATGTAAACAGGGCATTGCGACGCCATATCAACTGCGATGTTGTTTTCAATCTTTTCAAACCAAGCAATAACAAATTAAACGTACGACGGTAGGAGAAAGATTATCTGGGTGGATCTAACAGCCAGAAATACCGCACCAACGCACAAGAAATTGTTAAAGTATGGAAAGGAAGCATGCAAGACACGAAGCCAGGTGAAAGGTTTGTGGTTTGAACGTTTAAACGAAAGCTCGCTGCAACGCTCTTCAGAATGAAAATTAGGGGACATATATGAACATGTCATCTTCCCATGTGAATTTAGGGTGAAGAATATTGAATCAGAAATCAGAACCAAGTGAGGAGACCGAAATCAGAATTCATTTGGCATTACAAAAATATGAGACCGAAATCACACTTCTTCATCTACGAGTGTCAAAGTTTAAAGGCAGTTATGAAAAGTGTGATCTTGAAAATAGAGCATTGATCAACAGAGACTGGAATGGAAGAATCCAGGAGAAGTTTCTTGATCTCTGGAAACAAGATATAGCTAGGTAAGAGGAAAGATCGCACAACATACTTTAATCAAGGATCCATTGGTTATTAAACTATGAGACTACCTACGGCACAGAACAAACCAAACCCAAGATAATCGCGAATAACTTAACTAGAAACACTCGAAATCAAAATCAACCATTCAAAAGGAATTCCAGACCCAGACCTAAAAGTAAGCATAGAAAACCAAGTCCTTCATATGCAGATATGGTGAAGAGAGGAACTCAGAAAAATACCTACAAGAGACCATCAAGACAGCATCCAGAAAGATCAAGATTCTACCAAATGAAAGCGAGAGGTTTTACACAAAGATAGGAACCAAATGGTAATCCAATGAAAAATACCGAGCTAAACTACAATCATCAACCCAACCACTATCAATAAGGCAACAATCGGGATCATTTTAGGATAAGCATGGGCACAGAAAAAAAAGGAAAGATGTCCAACCAGAACTGGAATGCGATGATTCAAAACTGTCAGGACCTAAGATACTCAATCTTTCAAAGAGAGATTTAACCAATAAAGAGATCAATATTATAGTAAGAAAATCAACGTTTACACCAACATCTAGAGCAGATAATGTTGACCATAAGAAAGACACAGACGAATTATGTCGTAAGTTACGTCTTGGAGATTTTTTTTTCAAACTGAAACAAATGAAGACGAATCGCTGGTGAAAAATTAAAACAAAACTATTCTGACCTCCTTTGAACAGATAAAAACATTTAGAGGAATACATTCCCTGTCTTAATAATTCAGCAGATTCCAAATTGACAAGATCTAATGTGAAATCAAACATTTCAAGAGAACATGGATCTTTCAAGAACTACAGTGGGGATTCATGCGTCATAATAAAAGAAGCAAATAAAGGAAGTACCATTATCATTGTGGATAGAGACCAGTAAAAGGAAAGGTTAATGATCCAACATCAAGACCCCTGGGTCGAGGCCTCTGCTGGTGGACTGTTAGTCCCCGAGGGTCTCTACAGCCCAGTAACTAAGTACTTCGTTACTAGCTTGAAAATACGGATGTATATTTAATTGCTGTTATAAAATTTTGAAATTCATTTCAAAATTAAGGATTATCTCCCTCAGCCATAGCTCTTATCCTTGGACTAATTTGGCTCCACTTGTTTGGCACGCTGTTTTTTGGCTATATTTAGATCTAAAACTTCATAGTTATTTCGGATTTCAAACATTTCGGTTGAGCATCACTGAAGAGACATTATTTGTCGAAATGCGCATCTGGTGCATCAAAATTGGTACCGTATAAGTTTTACATGATAACTTTTATAAAAACCTTAAAATCCAAAAACTAACACAAGAATTTGCTGATAACTCCAAAAAAATGAAATGGACTATCTTGCTGATTTTAAAAGGGAAAGCCAGTAATTTCTACAGCCTACCAAAAATCCATAAATCTAAGGAAATTCAGGATTTTCATACAAGAGAACCAGCGTCCTTACATAAAAATTTCCAAACCCTCGAATTTAGAAGTCCACCCTATCGTTGCAGGACCTTCCTCAAACACTCAAATATCGATTAATCTACTTGATTTAATTCTTAAACCATTTTACAAAAAGGTACTTAGTTCTATCCGTGATGATTTGGATTTTCTCGATTGCATTCCAGAAAACGTACAGGAAAGCATACTTCTGGTTAGTTTTGATGACATCAGTCTTTATACCAACATACCACATGACTTGGGACTAGAAGCTGTGAAATTTTGGATTGAGAATATCTAACAGAAATTAGCGAAATATTTTCTAAATATTTTATACTTAAAGCTCTTCAAATAGTTTTAGAAAATAACTAGTTTTAATTTGATGATCAATTCTATCTTCAAATAAAAAGGTACACCTATGGGGACAAAAGTGGCTCCCACATATGCAACCTTAGCTATAGATTACAGAATAATCTTCCTGAGATTTTTTTATGAAAATTTTGCACAACATATTCGTCATAATTGCAAAAGATACATTGGTGATATTTTTATCTTTTGAAATAAAACTGCACTTGATTTAGAAAAATGCCTTGCTGAAATAAATCAATTACATCGATCGATTTAATTTACTATGGATATGAGTGATAAAGGACTGCCATTTTTGGATCCCCGAGTCATTGAGGATAAAAGCAATATAATCACGGATCTGTATTGCACAGAAACATATTCAATATTTGGATTTCCGTCCATGTCACCACTCCCATAATAAACGTAACATTCCATAAAGCATGGCTTTACATTCGGATACAATATCCGAGAAAAAATCATTTATAGTGGAGGTATCAAAGTACGGAGTACACCAATATCTATCTTAAGGAACTCCCGACACGAAGAAAGCGATGCTAAAAACGATAGGCCTTGTGCAAGTACGCATAACCCACGCAACCACATATTTTTGAAGCAGCTAGAAGAATTTTTCATATATTAGAACAGTCCCAAAATCTCAAAAACCTGATACAAGAATCTCAAATAAAAACAGAAGACGACAGGCTCCTAATTTGAAGTGAATTCTAACGCACGCTGGATTTACTATACAAAATTCCAAATCCGTGCAAAAATATGGAGGTTCCCGTTGCGGTACATGTAATCATCTGGAGGAAGGCAGAGAAAAACAGTCTTAAATGCGGTCAATAATTAACATCAAATTCTAACATGACATGCAAATCTTAAAACGTAATATATTGCATGACCTGCCCTACCTGTAATGAAAACTACACAAGCAGTAAATTCGCGATCCAAGTATCAGAATTTCACCATGTTCCGAACATTTTGCCAATTGTGGTCGTGGGAATTGCAACATATTTCCTTTTTATAAAATATATAATGACTGCGTAATTTCCAGAGTTACAAAGGGGGGGGGGGCTACTTTATGGAATTGTTTAATCTCAAACTTGATAAAAATATTTCTAAACTTTTCGTCAAACAGCAGTGTAACCATGTACATAGTTATTGATATAAAATATAGTGTGGGTGTCTCTGATCACCCCCTTCCTAGAGGTGGGGTTATTAAAAAAAATAACATGAAACATTTCCTTAACATTATTGTAAATTTCAATAATTTACCCTTAAAGCATAATATAGTATCACAATGTATGTTAACAACTTGCTTTCTTTGCATGTCTCTCCTTGGTAGCCCGGATTACATCCATTCAAACAAGATCCATTTACGTGGTGACACTGTTCTGAATTTAGACACGATCCACAACTCTGTTGACATCCCTCTCCATATTCATTACCATCACATGCTATTGAAAGAAAAATGCTTATATTCATATTTAAAGTTCTATCGAAAATAAATTGGCTTTTAGTACCCCTTAATTATTGATATTGCTAATGGCTGGGCCGTATTAATGAACATATTACTTATCAGTACAACATCGTAACGCCTCGTTATTATTCGTTTTTATGCATGACTGTGATTGAGCTAAATTTTACAGGAAAAGAGTAATACATGGAGAAATACCAATGAAATTTAACATGAAATTTGATTGAGAGAATGTTCGAGCATAGGCAGATATGTGATGTGATGTTAAAGGTGTAACATTTAAATTTCCTACAGTGTAGTTGCCTTTGATGTATATACTATCCCAGTGATATATCTGTACCCTACAGGTCCCGCGGGGAGACGGGTTAAAATAGGTTCTCAGTATCCTATTACTTGTTGTAAGAGGCTATTGAATTGCGCGGTCCTTCGGATAAGACTACAAAAATCCAGGCTCCGTGTCACATCAGGCGTGACACGTTAAAGATTCCTCCCTGCTCAATGGCCATAATCACCGAGCATAGGCCTAAATTTTGCAACCCTTCATCGGCAATAGTGACGTCTCCATCTGAGTGAAATATTCTCGAGATGGACGTTAAACAATATGCAATCAATCATATAACACTACATTGAACAATTGTATGTTGTCATAGCAATACCCATTTTCTCATAAATGCAAAACAGTTGTAAACAGTATGCGCATAAATCATGTTAAAAAATAAGTTCATTTTAATGATTGGGAAATCCGATATAAATGAAACTAGAATGAACATTTAAAAATCATATGGCTCAAATGATACACCTTTGTCCTGCTGTTGTGATGTGAAAAAAAATACATCTTCATTTTTATTCCCATGAAACTTTTTTATCCCCATATTGTGGTACCAGCTTAGCCTAAGGCCATGACAAAATCAAATTCTAATTCACACAGCAAGACAATGCCTCATCAATGATAATACTAGCATGACCTTGCTGAACAGCCTTCTCATGAAAATTATAAATTTACAAAATATGTAAACATCGTCATAAAATAGTTCGGGGGGGTTGAATAGATTATGTTTTCTCAAAAGTAGGTCAAACTCCAAAATTACAAAACCAAACACAATGATATCTAATGGAAGAGGTTGTCATAAGGAATTTATGTAAAATATATTAGCCCTATTTTAAAGAATTCAGGAGATATTTATTGGGTTTTTTTTTTTTTTAAAAAGAAGGTTAAACTGTAAGGCCAGGGTCGCACAGTTAAAACCTTTGGTACCTAAGAATTGAATCCTTGCATGGAATAAGGGAGTCCAATAACTCACTATTCAAAGGTTAGATTAAAGTCAAATTCAAAAGCTTTGAAATTCGAGTCAATCTAAAGGATCACGTATGGCATGTATGAACTTACATCATAAAGTATATGTAGATATTTATATGTATGTTTATATATTTTGATTTAATTAATCTTTGCTATACCAATGCAATTTTCAGATATAAATATCGTTTACAGAATAAACCTAACAAAACCAAACATATATAAATATCCTCAAAGATCAAAAAAGAAAAAGAAAAACAAGATATGGACGAGAGGTATGTCTTCATCGATTGACAAATACTGTTAAAATCAGATTGTGATAGAATTTCAAATAATCATCGTATCAAAATGAAATTGGAAGTGCTGAGGAATAGCACCGATGAAATTCACTTCACTCCAAAGTGCAGATCTCTACTTATTCTCGATTTCTTTGTTTTTAAAACAGCAATTGGCGAACAATATCTATATCAAATAAATTAAATTGATTAAAGTTTCCAGAAATGGCTATGACTGTCACACGCGTTAATGAAATGGTATAAACATGTTTGTACTACGCTTGCTATTTGTACAGCGGAGTGACCAGGAAGGGTACTTTGATCAGTTACCATATTTGTTTTTGTTTTGCAAAGACCCACACTAGGATCATAATAACTATTGATTGTACAGACGGACAAAGTTACATGAACAGAACATATATAGGTGTCTTCCTCTTATTGTAAATCATTTCTGTACAAAATATGAAAAATGTACAATGAAAACTATTTAAGTTAAGTGTTCACAGAAAGACGGACAGAAGATGTGATTACTAAAGGGCTCCCGTACTTCATGCGGGACCCTCATCACACGAAAACATGAAGACCGATGGATCCAATGAATCCTATAGATAACGAAATATGTATAGCAGGCAATAATTACATACCATCTTTACAGGTTCCTTGTTTGAACCCCGGATTACATCCACTTAAACACGTCCCGTTAACATGATCACACTGCGCCAGGTCTGTACAATGTCCACAATACTCTTGACATTCTTCACCATACTTCCCGTTCTCACATTCTGTTCAAATGGAAACACTGCAACATGTCACACTCAGATACGTAATCATTTTTAAACTAATGTGACGATGATATACAAAAGAGACCCATGGGCAACATCGATCACCTGAGTCATCTTGGCCCATATAAAAAAAATTCCCCTATATATTCGCACGTAAAACTTTGATCCCTATTGTGGTCCCAATCTACACCCGAGGGCCATGATTTTTTACAAACGTGAATCGGCACTATGTCTTCAAGCTTTCATGTAAATTTCATTTCTGACTCAGTGGTTCTTGAGAAGATATGCCATATGTAATGTTGTGATTATCTTCCCTTTGAAGGAGGGATGACCCCTCATGTGAACAAATTTGAAAGCCCTTTACCCAAGGATGATTTTGCCAAGTTTGGTTGAAATTGGTCCATTAGTTCTGGAGAAGGTAAAAAATGTAAAACGTTTACAGACGGGCAGACAGACGACGGATGGCAAGCGATCGGTAAAGCTCACTTAAGTTTTTAGCTCAAGTGAGCTAATAATTATTTAAAGTACCCCCATCCTTTTGTGACGTCACAAGATTTTGCAAAATCAATATTTTATTTAGATTTATGCATAATAGGAACATACATTTTGTTGGAGTCTTTCTCAATGTTCATAGTTAACATATTGTTAAAATGCAATATTTCAAAAGTTTAAGCTATACATGAATAATCAATTATATGTTTCAAAATATTGAATCCAAAGGGAATAACTCTGTTTTCACTGAAATATTCGTCATGTTCATCTTGCGATAGATTACTTTCATTTTCTACAGACATTTTGTATATTCCTGAAACGAAACAGTTTCATGAAATCTTATACTGTTATAACCAGTTGTTCTGAAATTCTAATAATGCTGTGAAGGAAGTCGGAATTTTCTGACATTTATATTTGATAATGTTTAACTATGTCTTGCATCATAAAAAGTGCATTGACCAATATATTTCATTTGATGATATATAAATTTTAACTCTAATGAATTGAAATAAATATAATCTTACACTAATACAAGTATGGAGTTACCTTAAAACGATATAAAGGAAATAATTATTCTTTCTCTCCCACAGTAAGTACACAATGGACAATTGATGTACTTATTTCAGCAAAGAAACGAACATACCTAGTTGACATCGATGACCTTTATATCCAGGTTTACACCCCTGACACGCCCCTGTCTCTATGTGACAATACACAGTTCTACAGTTGACTGGACACCGGAGGGAACAGTCTTCTCCGTAAAACCCAGAGCTGGGGCACCCTACGCAAAATAGTATCGACTAAGCTGAGAAGTACATCTAAATCTGCTGCTGTTATAATATGACTTTTTTGCATAACATTCTATACTAAAGCATCGAATTTTACGAAATTACATTTGGGAATGATGATAAAGAAAGAGAAAAAAGACTATATTCAATTACTTTTTAATTAGTTATTTAAAGATACCCCGTAATATTTATACGGATATGAGGCATTTAAGAATTAGAGTATTGCTATTGTTTTAACGTCCATGTCAACCTGATCATGCCTCTCTTTGTTTTGTTTCATTCAAAATAGAAAAAAATCATTTCAAAGTACAATTAATGTGCAATATATTTACATGCAATATATCACACACTGTAAGAGTTTTAACTAAAAAAAGGAAATATTTAAGAAAGCCCCAGGTTACCCTTGATCTCTCTAGATCTATGAGTATTAAATGTCCCAGTTTGTTGTAATTCAATTTGGTTTATTGTTGTTGTTTTTTTTCTCATTGAGAATAATATCTAGCTGTTAATTTCAAATTATACAAATGTGTGATATTTAGATTCATGAAAAATTACAGCAACGCACCATAAACCTCTACTTCACAGAGCTCATTGAATGCGTAGATACTATAAGCATCAGGGTAGCTCACTCCTTGTAGTCTTTCATTGTAGTAGATGACGTATTGTCCGTGAACTGGACAGCTGATGTCCAGGACGGCGGGTATGGTGGCTGTTGTGTAGTTTGTGTCGTGGAAACACAATGTTCCCTGATTTCTGTAGGTTGTGTTTGATACGTATAACGAAAGCCCCAAAAATCTTGTAGAATAAGCATTTGCCGAACCTGAATATTAACCAAAGGTTGTTGTATATCGTCACAAGAAAACGCATTATAACTCATTTACCTTATACCACCTTCACACTCACGGATTTTTCTTACGAGTCCTTACGGATATCCGACTCGTAGTCAATCGCAAGCATTCGGAAATCACTCGTCGGTATCCGTTAATAATTCGTCATAACTCGCACTCACTCGTAAGGATCAGTGGAAGTAGGGACAATTTTTTTGAAATGTCAAAAACAAAATTCACGATTGTCCACGGATTTCATTTTCCGTAAATAACCCGTAAATAACTTGTAACAATCCGTAAGTATCGTAATCTGGTCGAAAGAACACCTAAACTGCTCGTAAGAATCCGTAAAACACTCGTAAAAAAGTTTTGTTTACGAATCTTTGCGGTTAGTTAGCGATATGTTAGGGATAGTTGACGAGTTGTTTACGGATTATTACGAATGCCCAAGTGATATTTACGATTTCATTCACGTCAGGTTAATGTTCAGAGTCATTACGAGTGCTTTACGTATAGACACGATTACTTTACAAGAACACACTTAAACTTTACGATCAAGGAAAGACGTAAAATCTGACAGTTTCAAGATACCAAAGAAGTTACACATTAATGTCAGTTCTCGAATGATGATACGAAGCCAATTGCGAACACTTTTGAGTCAAAAACGTAAACAATCGTTACTAACTCCTGACTATTCGTAAAAGCACGTTATCAACACGTTGGCAGGTCGTGATTTGCACGTAAAAACTAAGCTAAATCGTAAATTTCAGTAAAATATACTCGAAACAATCCCTAAAGAGCTCGTAAATTGCTCGTATTTATCCGTGTTCACTCGGAACAAATTGTAAACGTTTGCCGTAAATGCATCGCAATAACTCGTAATAAACTGTAAATGGCCAGTAAATACTCGTAAATACTCTTAAACGTTCTTAAATAGGTCTTTAAAGTGTCTAAATCGTAACAATCCGTGTACTATTATGGATTTGTGGAATACGTAAGGATCCGTAAGAAAAGTCCGTGAATGTGAAGGTATTATTTTCTAACTGTATTTCCTGAAAATAAACGTTTTTCTCTAACTAATTTACGTGGGGATCCGCGTTAGAATAGGTCCTCAGTACCCCTTGCTTGTCGTCAAAGGCGACTAAATGGGGCGGCTCTTCGGATGAGACCGCAAAAACCGAGTCCCCGTGTCACAGAAGGTGTGGCACGATAAATATCCCTCCCTGCTGAATGGCCATAAGCGCCGAGCACAGGCTTAAGTTTCGCAGTCCTTCACCGGCAGTGGTGACGTCTCCATACATGTATGAGTAGAATAATCTAAGGAGGGACGTTAAACAAGATACAATCAATCAATCGGAAACTGACAAAGAAGTACTTTCGTAACTATAAACAAGAAAAACTCGCTGTAAATACAAGATGTCATTCTTGAATCACATTAATAGAATAACCCCTGCGATCGTGGATATGCTGTGGTTATATGCATACCCACATACTGAATCCTCCTCCCATACTACCTAATAGCCGTAAGCGCCGAGCAAAGGCCTAAATTGAAGCCCTTCATAAGTATTCATGACGTCTCCATATGAGTGAAAAATTCTCGAGAGTTAAACAACATACATAAAAATAATCAATCAAATCGCCATGGTGATAACAACATGACATTGTTATGTTTTTTAATGTAGATATTTATTTTTCTGAAACAAAAATGTATGCATACCGCGTTAAAAGATAATTTAGTACACATTGAGAGCTATCTTGATTAAAAAGGGATAATCAATTACTTCTTATGAGTTGATGGACAGTTAAGGTAGCGAATACGTCTTTATAGCAAGATCGAATCGTATTTTCAAAAGACAGTATTTAACCGATATTTGAAAGAGAGAAAAATCGTAATTGTGAAGTTCAAAGAAATAGACAGAAAACAAAAGAAACCACCGACACAAAGAAGATATTTTGTTATTTAGCTTTGGGCTTTGAGTTCATATATTTTCATAATCACATCCATCCGTGGAGCAATTGAGATCGTACTTGAATAATTTATAATTAATGATGTCCTTTAAATAAACTATGATATCTTTAAAACCATATAATATTTCTTATTAAAAATTAGCTAGTCATGCTTGTAGGTAAATGGAATGGCAAATTTTAACAAATACATGCATGTACAATTTACATCCTGAGAATTTGGATATGATAAACGGTGATCAATGAAAAGTGAAGATAACGATTCGTGATTAATGTCATAACCCTTACCAGCAATACAAAATAGAGAGTTGGGAAAACACGGACCCCTGGGAATACATGTGAGAGCAGGTGACTAAGAGGAGTAAGCATCCCCTGTCAACCGGTCACATCCGCCGTGAGCCCTACATGTATATCTTGATCAGGTAAACGGAGTTATCAGCAACCAAAATCAACATCCCAAGAACAGCCTAACAATCGATAGGAAACATGTCAGCCAGCATTTTATCTAGACACTGGTTGTATTGGAAAACTAGATCATTATAATGACCATCGAATTTGTGAAATGCTGACTTTAAACGAGACTGTTGAAACTCCTGTAACATCAACTCGTTTGTCAATAGCTTTTCTTCATTTAAAATCCGTTCATACGCAGAACAAACTCCTGCAAATCAAATCAGTTGAGAGATATGAACACCATATGCAGGTAATAATGGTCATATGCAACAAATATTTCATATTTAATTGCAAGAAAAGAAAACTCCATATATAGCTCACCTGAGTTGAGAGGTCAAGATAGCGTCATTGATCACCTCTAATTTGCCTTTGTCTGTCCGTCTGTCTGTAAACGTTTCGCATTTGTATCTTCTCAAAAACCTATGTACAACTTTCAATGAAACTTGGCACAATAAATTCCAGTGTAAAGTGGATCTAATTGTGTTCAAATGAAAACCATTGCATTCTCCAAAGGAAAAATATTCAAGAAAGGCAAAAATGGGATGGCCATTTTGAAACATTCTTTTCAAAAACACAGTGCAAAAAAAAAAAATGAAATTAACACAGAAGCCCCTTCACATACTATGGATGCAAGTTTGTTCTACCTACCCCCCCCCCCCCCCCGACATCTATTGTTACCACAATATGAAATCAAAGTTTCACACGCACACATTTGATATCCTAGTCAATGGGTCGGATGGATATGGGTTACCGTACCTATACAGGATTCCCAAACTTCATAAAAAACTCTAACAGAGATGCATTGCAGGATCTAGTTAGTGTTCTATCAAGCCTATTTCCTCCCCGTGAACATATTAACCTCTGTGAAGGAGAAACTCCCAAAGCACTGTGCAACTACATAAGCCAGAAGTGGTGTAAATCCAAAAACTTGCTTTCAATAACGATGGAATTATACCCATGTTGTCACACGGTCATAAAGAATGATAATGGGATACATTCATTTGACGACCTGTGGTACTTGACAAGAAGTCAAATATATCCAAGGTTACGGTCAGACAGACAGACGCTGAACAAAAATCTCATGTCGGCTAAAGACAATGCAAGAAATTAAACTGCACATATAAATCAATTTCAAGATATGATTTTTGGGGAATTTCATATCAGTGAAACATGCCAAACTACTAAATCTAAAAACAACAACTTATCGGAAAACTTGAAAACCACCTTTATTTAAATCTACAACATATTAGACATCTAAATTATATGGATGTGATATCAGTTAAAGTAGTGAATTTCCTACTTCCCTCATTAGGGGCAATTATAGAAAGAAACCTATAGAGTAGCCTTCGGAGGCACGATCGATTGGTTGAATATTTTTTAATATCCCTCTCGAGAATCTTCCAGTGATATGGAGACGTCACCACTGTCGGTGAATGGCTGTAGAATATATGCCTATGCTCAGCGCTGACAGCATTTGAGCAGGGAGGGATCTTTATCGAGCCACACCAGCTGTGACACAGGACATCGGTTTTGTGGTCTCGTCCGAAGGACTATAACCAAGATGTACTTAGAATTAACTGCTACGATACATACAATGTGGCAGACAAGAGAAGTTAATAATTGAATTGGAATAGTAGTTATAAAGAAGTTAAAACTGATCAACGATCGATGGGCAATGATTGATGACCAATTCCGATGTCACCTACAAAATCATTGTATGTTACATGTTACAGGGGATGCTTACTCCTCCTAGGCACCTGATCTCACGTCTGGTGTGTCCAGGGGTCCGTGTTTGCCCAACTATCTATTTTGTATTGCCTGTAGGAGTTATGAGATTGATCACTGTTCGTTATCTTCACCTTGCATGCTGTAGACCGCACGCCATTTTACATTCATGCTTCACACACAAACATTGACAATTTCTATCACTGCTGTGAGGTATTTCCATTCAGTGGTGGCAGCATTACTGTAATTTCTGATACACCACAGAAAACTTATGTGAAAGTTCGTACATTTACAAATATCCTGCGGATTAGTGTTCGACCCGAACAGATACAACGGGAAAGAACCAATGAAAACTAAGGTGAGGTCTACGATTAACAGTATTAGGAAAATAGATAAATGGGTAACAGGCAATTTGTAATTGAATGGAATTAAAAGGTCATCTTATTATTAATCTAAACATTGAGATACAAATATTTAGTTTAGAAATAAACTGCTAGAAGTCCTTCTTCTTAAGGGGTGGTGCGGTCACAAAGTCTCTGTTAGTTAAAAATAATATAAAAAACAAAATGTTTAACTTGCTGACTTAAACAGATCTTGAATTGTCGTTATTATATACATACCACACTCCCTGTGGTAAGTGCACACATACACGGTATTATGTGTAAATATACATGTAAATGTGTGTTAAATGACGTTTTGCCGCCGGGGGATTTAAAGTGCGTGTTTTGTATTCATTCTTTACCCATAGGTGTCGCTACTCGCAAACACATCTGTCAATGCCGAAATTTTTATAAAACGCTTTGTAACTTCTTAAGGATATGCTGGACGATGATCACGTGATGATTGAGAAGTTATTATAAATTTGGAACCGGACGATGCGTAGTTAAGCTTTCCGAGAAAAATCACAATGCTTCAAAGACACACTCTATGACTTCACAATAAAAAAGTACGTCACGACGTTTTATTGCGGGAAAAATGCCAGACTCTACCCAGAGTTGTCCTTGTTCTCACTTACACGTGTAAAGAACGATAACTCTGGGAAATAGTAACTGATGTAAACAATATGGCAGACGTCAGAATGTATGTGAGAGTCAGACGGGCAAAAAAGGCAGATGTGCTAAAGTCAGAACGTATGCGGCATATGAACTCCGTGAAAAACAGCACAGAAATGACTGAATCAAGCGACCATAGCTACT
Source organism: Ostrea edulis (assembly GCF_947568905.1). NCBI lineage: Eukaryota > Metazoa > Mollusca > Bivalvia > Ostreida > Ostreidae > Ostrea > Ostrea edulis. The sequence goes on along the minus strand of NC_079171.1, from coordinate 40,680,032 downwards.
ATGACCGTGGAAGTGATGTTGATCGCGTGAACGTAGTAGTAGCCCATGTTGAGGTTAGACCTACCCCGTGGTTCGAGGGACGACGGATTGTAGAGCTTGACGTTTTGTCTGAAGCCATGTCTTGTACAAAATGCAATTCGTGGCTCCGTTTACATGATATTTTAGATGAATCAACATTCGGTTTAGTAAGTTTGCTTTATATTCGTTGTTCAAACTCGATATGCCAGTACGTAAATGCGGTACCAACAGGGAAGAGAAGTGACAACAAATCGTATGATGTCAACTTAAAAGCATACTTTGGTAATTATGAGTATAGTTTCTACTGACATATATACATGATATAGGTTTTTTTTAAAAATTCTTAATAAAATTGGTAGTGAAAGTCTATATAGAACAGACATAATTAATTATACACACACAGAGATGTATATATATACTAAATTTGCAGAGGTGGATCATAACGTCATAAGTTAATGCAAATTCATGATTACATTCCTATAAAAAAAATAAAAATTTGATTTGGTTCTCATTAATATGATGTTATTCAATATTCATGAAAATTCTAGATACATTGATTAACATTATTATTTTATAATGCAAATAAATGACACATTAGGCGACCCCCCACCCCGATTTATCATAGCAGTAGTTGCAGATGACCATGTAAGCTTGAAATTATTAATAAAAATATGTATGTGAAACATGAGTATTAATAGTGTTGAAAAACTTCAAGCACCCCCCACCCCCGATTTTAGATGCTTATATATGTATGCGATTTCTTAAAATGCAATACACGTATCAACACTTCGCGAAAGTTACGTCCGTTGTCCGCCACCTCCCGGATAAAAATCGTATTTCCCTACATTGGCCTTTGTAATTTTCCCATCTGTAGCTTTGACATCTGTTATTTTTCCATCAATTGCAGTTAACTACAACAATGCCCCAGATTGGGGCAACCCATTAACTTGTATGAAAACTTGGTAATTTGCTAAAATTCAAAGTAATAACACCTTACATTTGGTAAGGTAAAGAAGGAAAACGTGTTTTTTCCCCGATTGACCTTTCGCTGACCCCGCAAAGGGACGTAACTCGCGGAGAAGTGTTGATACGTGTATTACAGCAGAAAAATCTTACCCCCCCCCCCCTCTTATGAAAAATTAAGATAATGAATTGATAAAGCACACCTTATACTTTTACATCACATGTTTATACACATATTTTTATAGTTGTCTTTTTGTTAAAATGATAACTTATCATTTTTGTATCTTCATGTAGATTAAGTTTAAAATTTACATAATAATGATCATGATTAAAAATGTACAATTATATTATTGTTGTATGAACAACTTATTTCCAATGAGAATCCGCATTATGTGCAATGATATTCATTGATCTGCTTTTGTTCTTGCATACATGTATGATAAAAGTAATGGAAATTTAAATTACAGCAATGATTAACGCTGGCATGGGACCTGCACATGTGACAAAGTTTCTTGCTGACTGCAACATACCACCAATAGATGAGTCAACACTTCGGCGAAAAGAGAAGAAACTTGCACCAGTCATAATACATGCAGCAGAGACATCTTGTGAGAGGGCAAGGGAAGAAGAACTAAACCATTCTATCCCTGAAGGATTGGAAGGCAGTTTTGATGCCGGGTGACATAAAAGAGGATCTGGAAGGCAATATAATAGCAATACTGGTATGCCATTTTGTGTGTGACATAAAATCAAAATAGTGATTATTTTTAGAAGATGTCGGATGATAATTTGATGCCACTTTCACATATTGTAAAATTTTCAAAGTTCATTTTTTGGGCAGCAAAATCTTGAATTGTAGATTTAAAATATTAATGTAGCATGCTAATCAACCCCCCGATAATTTCCTCATCCAACCAGTAATGATGTTTCAAAAATATTATGATTGATTCCTACATGTTGAACCACCTCAATATGGGCCATATCTTTCAATACTCTCACCCATGGATGGGTTCAATTAGTTTAGTGTATGATTTTTTGTAATTTTGAGTTGATATTCTAATTCAACAGTCTGATTAAAACCACCCGCTCCTCCTTACACTCCTGTCGAGTGTAAGGAGGAGGGGTGGGTTTAATCAGACTGCAGTACAAATGAATATGAATTATTTCAACTATATCAACAAAGTCTTTTCCGTCTACAAAAGAAAATCGGTATGAAATAACTACCATATAAGTATATATAGGATGGTGGTAAGGGGTGTCTGTTGTACTGTAAGGCAGCGAAAATTCAAATGTCTTTTAATCCCTAAAATTCTACCCTATACAAACAATGGGCACTTCATGAGATTTACCTAATACACCGCAAATATTAATGGATATTGACACGCCCATAGTTTTGTAAACAAACAAACGTGTTTCACGTAACTGTCATAAACATATAAATACTATTTTGTGCAATTATCATATGTATATCATGAGATGTGCATGATTACTGTTTAAGTAACCTGGTCTGGATTTATTGAAAAGAAGTTGAAACTTGGACTTTAGTCTGAGATTTTATGCAAATGTTGACTGCTAAAAAAAAAAAAAAACCCTCAAATTTAGGTTTGAGATTTTTTTGAGAAATTCATGTCTGAGCTGAAAAATAAATTTATTTTCTTAATATGTCATTCACCCATCCATCCATCCATCCATTAAAAAAAAATTAGACACAAATTTCATGTGATGCCCATATTTCTCTACTTGCTGGTCATGCAAGTCTTGTAGGGGTTCATACTGGGAAAGTCCTAGATTATGATATCAGGAGTAAAGCTTGCAGTATTTGTAGTCACTACAGAGGACGAAATGAGATCACCCCCGTTCATGAAAGCAATATCAACTGGACTAGGATGTGGAATGAATTTCATCGATATTAGTTATTGAAAATCTACATATTGATATAATTCTAATTTCTCTCTCATGTTATTTGAATGGCTGATTCATGTACACGTCAACAGTAAAAATTTTAATATAATCATTTGAAGTAAGTACTACATGTGTTTGTTTGCATATATATACAAGCAACTTATCAGTCTGCTTGATGTTATGTCAAAATTAGCTAATTTGTACTTTAAAAAATCAAATAAAAAACAAATGCTGTGGATAAGTTTCTTAATTTCTATATGAAATTAGATTATATTTAGAAGAGTAAAAATGATTCATAAAAAGGGATTTTGTCCATATCAATTTCCATGATCATTTGAATGTTGAATTGTTCTTGTTGATTTATAGGAACTAGCAAAGGAATGGAACCTGATATGGCTTGCTCCATCATCAAGAACATGGAAGACAAAGGCTTCAAAATGGAAACCTTGCATGCTGACAATGACACCACCACTCAGTCTAGATTACCTTCTCAAATTAAAAAGAAAGATGACAAAACTCATGTAAAGAAAAACTTGTCATCTCACCTCTACAAACTGTCTGAAAAACATAAAAAGCTAAAATCTGCTAAAGTCATTCCATATATTGTGAGATGTTTTATGTATGCTATTTCAAAATATCAAGGCTGCAAGGATTCCATGAAATCTGAGTTGGAAACGATTGTACCCCATATATTCGGTGACCACGCAAAGTGTTCCCCTTTTTGGTGTGGTTACAACAAGAATCCAGCTAAGTTCAGGTACATGTACTATAATTATTTATATCAGTATTTCACATGGTTCTTGTCAGTGTTTATTAGATTTCATTACAAATACTTTGAACTTTGCTGAATTTCATTGTACAAAATATAATGATTGTACATATCTATGACATGCATGTATTCTTTTATCACTGATTTCATTATTTGATTTTGCAACAGATCTTATTTGATTTATTGAGAAATTGCATGTTTTGTAGGTTTAAACATTTGCCCTGTGGTAAGCCCCTCTCTGGAGACCACCTGAAAGAGGACTTACATAACTTAGTCCAGAGTTACATTAGCAGAGCTGACATACTTTTGAATATTGGGTCAACCCAAGCCAACGAAAGCTTTAACAACAGTGTTGCCAGCTTTGCACCAAAAAACAGATCAGTAATTAATGGGTTAATTCTTCTGCAAAAGAGTTTTTTTTTTACAAAGCAATATCCCATGCTATGTTGAGGTTATTCAATTGTAGTTGATATTGTGTATATTGTATATGTATTTTGACATATTGATAGTAAATGTCCCTAGTATTAAGCAATATTAAACCATTGCACTTTTCATTATTCTAGTACTTTCAATTTTTCAAGGTTTTATGGTGGAACCAAATTCTTAAAGGCCAGAGTGTCATCTGCTGTGCTGAAGAAAAATGAAGGCTCTGATTGGTTAGACAAGGTATGTTTTAATTCAGTGATGGTATAGTTTACCAAACACTACTAAGTTACTAACATTGTGCTAGTGGGATATCTCTTTAACTCATTTGAGATAGACATAATGCGGGTTCGACTCCGTCTTGTGTTTAATTATTTTATTTCGATCCATATTTTCTCCCTTCATGTTGCAAAGCAATACATTTCTTTTTGTCCTTATTAAACTATATCAAAAAGGGATAAGTTGTGTATTTACTGCATTACTATTCAATACTTGTAGCATTTTCCTTATGTTGTACTGCAAACTAACTATTATATGTATTATTTTTCATGAATATTGACCAATGGCAATGTTTGTTTAATTATCTGTAATTCCTTACAGGTGAATGAGAAGGTATTTTTTTCACCTGGATACGTAACCAAGCTACATGGCATACGCAAAGACAAGGAAAGAAAAAGGAATATAACCATAACTTCTACTAGAACATTTAAAAGAAAACGTGTCTTACACAAGGTACAAAAACAGTCACAGAGTAGACAACCTTTGTTTTCAAAATTGCATGAGATTAAATTCCAAAAAGTCAAAGTTGAAACCATTCATGACATAATAATAGATGTGGAATCTTTTCAACTTAAAAAGTTGATAGTGTTTTTCATACATTGTAGATAGAAAACTAATAGCTGAAAAAACGAACAGGAAATAACTATTAAAAATTGTAATGACTATTTTCAAAGCCTTGCAAGTGACAGTATGTTTCTTGCATATTTTCCTGCCAAATTGTTAGATTGAAGATACTTGATTATTTATTTATTGAAAAGGCAAAGTTTTAATGGCAATGCCTTTCCATGTTTAACAGTATAGGAATGTACGCAACGAGGTTAGGGAAGCTGTGAAGGAGGGGGACACGTATGGTGGAGAAATCGAAGTGCAGGAAGCCGACATAGAAACGATTCCATCAAAAAGGAATCTTACCGGAGAAGAATCAATAGTAGTCTTTGACTTAGAAATAACAAGTAGACGAAAATAGTTGTATGTTTTACTTCACCTGAGCAAAAGGCTCAAAATTTGTCCAGCGTCTCTGTTAGTCATTGTAACTACATGCATATTGATTCAGACTTTAATTTAAACAGGAAATAGAGTAAGAAATGCCCACCTATGCTAATAAAGTACAGTTTATGTCAGAATCTTTACAAATCATGAAATGCATGATAGAAAGACCTAATTCATTTATCAAGTTCATTGATTAAATGTAGGTCAATGTTCTTACCCCCAATATGATAATTTTTGCAAGGAACACTTGTACTATATTTCCACAAACCTGTATATATTTCTACATAAATGTTACTTGTTATTCTATTATTAATGTTTTTAAATTTCATATGTTTTACGGTGAAATTGTTACCAGTTTTTGAATTTTTTTCCCCTCATATTTCTTTAACCCTTTCTCTACCGGTACATTTTAAAGGTTTTTAAAGACTAAATGACAATATTTTAAAATCGAGTTACATCTGCATGTATCACGATTTTAGGTAGGCATGTGATGTATAATTTTGTTACGAATTGGACAGGGAACATTTTTTTCACAAAGTTTGTCATGTTATCCCATGACCCCAAAGAGTTCTACGGGGTCAAAGGTCATTTAAGTGCACATTTTTGCAATCTTTTTTTTCTCTGGAATATATATATTACGACCCCTCTCACTGGATTCGAGTCAAAAATAGGAAATTCTAAATGTATGAGCTGATATGTCTTTTAAAATACTACAAAAACATCACAATCAAATTAATCAATTTTATTGACAAACAAATATTTTTGGTTGCTAAGTAACAACACTCATGGTGTAATTTTGACCATAATTTGCCTTTCTACATCCATTCGACACAATTTAAACATAGTTACATTGCATGATGATTAGTAAATGTCACATTATTTTAAAAATATAATCTTTGACTAGATCTCAATTATTTTAAAAGGTTTTTAACAAAAAATATAATGAAGAGAATTAAGGTCAAAGGTCATAAAATGAAAATTTCGTACTTCATATACATATTCATTATTTTCTAATAATATGACGTTTTGACATTGTATCCCACTAAATAGTATAAATATTGCAACATTAAAACAAAGATCTTTCCTGTTAAAATCTAAAAAAAATCAATTTTTTATATTCAAATATATTTGGTTGCTAAGCAACAACACCATTATGATATCAAATGCTATGCGAAAATAATGCCCGTTTTTCCTCCCCAAGTTCATTGTACATGTATACGAATGTTCAAGTACTTACTTTCAATAACTAAATTTAAATGTACTTGCATTATATTTAATAAAAATTGTTCTTCTTATATTCAACCTCTTAAAACATATTTCTAGACATAATTCTTGATACTAGGTTGTTCCGATAGGGGCATGCGTTGACCAATATCTGTCTATCGACTGGAACTTCTCAGCAGACATGTATAAGATAATGCCCAAAAAATCTGAAGAAAAAAAAAAGATTGTTTATACTTAGCCCCAATATACTGATGTATTCTCAGAGCTTTTGAATACTCAATTGGCTCTGTAAATGTTTTCTATAATCAAGGCCCTCTGAAAATTATGAGTTTAATTACTTGTAAAATGTTATCTTTAATAAATGTGTTAGATGCACAGCCAGATTAATTTTGGTAAAGGTAATCTTATAAAATGCATTTTATTATTCGTTTTAAACTGGAATTCACTGTCACAATATCGGTACTTAAAAACTAGTAATACCTGTACAGTTCCTCTTCAGTGAGAGGCTTCGAACTTCCTTGGGAAGCATATGACAACCCTTCCCCCTAGATATGACGATCACAGCATAATGGTTGGTGGCAACACAGATGGAGAAAACCAAATCTTCTGTCAAAAACAGCTTCATAAAATCTGCAATTCTCTGAATAATCAGGTCCCATATCTGAAAATAAAAATGCAAATAAAATCAGTATTGGCCATCATACCTTATTTGTCATCATTTAAAACACTTAGCATACCTTATAATTAGAAACAGAATAATGATTTTCCGTGTTTTGTCTCTTTTTGTATGCATGTTATATCTAGTAATGCAACGATAAACAGTAAAATGGTACACGCATACCAGTGTACCATAATGCCATGATTCCATTTGTGAATGTATTATCTGGATTCATTTGAATGTTAACTAAATGTATACGGATTTAACCCTATATTCAACCTCAAAGAGTCATACCAACTGCATGCCAGGTTGTCACTCCGAATGAAATGCCACAGTTCTTGGATCAGGTGTCCCTGTGTCCTCCACATCAACATACTTCCAATGCATGTCTGGATTTGTCAGTAGACTGTCACTAGTGGAAGATACCTGGAAGCTTCCCACTAAATATTGGGATGTCAATAACCTTTTTAAAGATGAAAATACAATTAAGAATTATTGGTTTGTGTTTTAAAGCAGAATATAAGCTTCATGATAGTAAGGGACAGTTTCGCACGAAAGTACTGATCATATTTATTTAAAGATAGAGATGTCCTATATTTGAAGTGCTATTTGGTAAGGGATTACATAGATAGTTATTTCGGATTTCAAAGATTTCGGCTGAGCATCACTGAAGAGACATTATTTGTCGAAATGCGCATCTGGTGCATCAAAATTGGTACCGTATAAGTTTTACATACATATGTTAGAAATCAAATGAATGGAATATTTCATTATACTTTGCGAGTGTAGCAGAGTGCGTATTGAAAAAAAAAACCCACTATACATCATGGAGGTGTTAGCATTATGCCCAACATATACATGGGAGCAAATACTGAAGAAATTCAGGTTAAAATATACAGTGTCCAGCGAAAATATTGTGCCTCTGAGGGAAATTGAATGGTCCCAGATTTAAAGTAGAATTGAATTGGTTCTTCATTGTACACAGTGTCTAAATTCCCTGGCATGGTACTCTGATGGGGTGTGGATTTAGTCGATATTAGAGAAAATCTAAGCAAGAAGTGGGCAGATGCCCATCAGCTCAAAGCACACCAGCATTTATGGATCATATAATTAAATGCTTTTTCAATAGCCTGTCATAACCAGATTTTGATTGATGTTAACCCCCCACGCACACACCTTTTGTCCCAAACAAACATTTTGTTTTTATTTCTGTTGCAATATGAAGAAAAACCTCAAATTACGGTAATAAATTCTATTATTACGATAATACAATAATGCAATATATGCTTTCCTAACAGATTGTGTTTTCTTTTCATAGAAAGATTTTTTTTATGAACATAGAAAATCTTGGAAAATAGCCTCCACACCAATGGTCATGAATGCCCAGTCTGATTAAAACCATCCCACCCTTTTCTCATGGTACACTAAATCCACCCTCTTCTTACACTCGCGCGTCAGGTGAGGAGATACCAAAAGGGGGGGGGGGTCAGACTGATTAATGCCGGACCAGGACAGATTAATTGATGTCAGATATGTTCAGCTCTTAATAAACAATTGGGTGTTATACACTTGGTTTAGATATCATAAAATATAAATATTGTCTTTCATGAAACGACAAATTATGGCATCAAATCGCGGTTAATATATTAATCGTGCATTTTTCATAACATGACATAACCGCGAACGTTTTTTTTTTCTAGTCGGCCTATGTGGCTACATCAACTTACATGTTTATACTGAATGCATGATCGTTTGGGTCATCCTGCAACAGGATATCCAAGGTATCTTCAGACTTCTTCATCTGACATCAGGTCCTTTTCAAGATGTAAAATACAATACAAGCGTTTGTTGTGTTGTTGTTTTCGTTGAAACGGAAACACGTGTGTTGCCCGTGGACACTTTCAGAAAACCCCGCGGTCGCGATCCGGATCACGGGGGAAAAAGTATTATATAATACAATATGCAGACTGGTCTTTTTGTTTTCTTTGTTTGGCAGAAAAAATTATTTCTATACCGAATAAATATTACATAACGTTTATATCTGAATTTGAAGTATTTTTTTTATTCACTCTACCGATGTAACATTATCGTTAGGTGTTTTATGAAGTTACAATACAAGTAGGTGGTGTAACTGTTATTTACCATTAATGGTTTTTATACTTCTTTTTTTTTTAAGCAGAGAATACCTGGCTGATTTTTTCATACATATATGGATATTGTTTTAGTGTATCAAAAAGTATTCATATTACCAACAGAGGACAATACAAATAGTTTTCACTACTTAATTGTGCGATGCGCGTCGATCGCTTTCAGCACCGACGTTTTATCGCTAATTTTAAAGAAAACCACGCAGCATGTCCCAATTTCATTTTATCGTAATATAAAAACTAACAAGAATTACAACACGAATAAGGGCCCATCAAAAAGAAAATTTCCTGTACTTTTACAGGCTGTATTTACTTTTCCCTATTTCCATATATGAATATTGGTAAAACGCCGATCTGTTTAAACACTGAGAAATAAAATTGTAAGAAAGCGTACATGTGCAAAAAATAGCTATTTTCTTATAACTTTGCCAGGCATTAGAAATAATTTTTATATGTTCTGAAAGCAGGGAATATATGCTTTTCAAAAATATAAAAAATAGTGCATTCATACGGGAGATTAAAAAAATCGTATCGGGGGGAAAATGGCCTTGCGACAAAGCGTTGCTTCATATTTAGACGAAGCCATCTTTCGCTTTAAATGCTTTTATTAATTTAATAGCTTTATTTACATAACTGATCTCTACATAGTTAAAAAATAGAGAAAATTTCCAAAAATATGATATATAGATCATATATCTTATGACCGTAGTTTGAAAGATTTAGAGGCACTCCTTTTGCGCTGTCCCGTTTTTACGCGCCACCGGTCAAATTGACCGGTACGGTAGAGAAGGGGTTAAGGTTTATCAAGACAATCTGATATAACCCAGTTAGCTGCATTTGATGGTGCCAAATAATATCGGCCACAGCTTCAACCATTACAGGATTGACTTTTGACTTCCAAACAAATCAGATGTACCATCATGGTAAGCCAGTTATAAGTAAAGATACATATTATGTGTTGCTGAACTTCATTGACTATATTAAGAAAAAGAAGAACCCTATACTTTCTGGTCATAACATTGCTGCATACGATGTTCCAGTCTTACTGGGTACATTACGTGAAGCTCGTTTGGTGCCAGAACTCCTTCAATACCTAACAGGATGTATCGATACCCTGAAACTATCAAGTTCAAGAAGAGTGATCTTGGAAACTATAAACAACAAAATCTGGTGTCCAAAGTGCTGGGAAAAGAATACGATGCACATGATGCAAGTGCTGATGTTAAGAGTCTTTATGAGCTTTTGAGTAACCTGGACTTTTCTGAAAAAGATATATTTCCAATCAATATAACACTTTTATCACAGTCTTTCACACCTTTGATTAAGAGGATCGTACATCTCCAGACCAGTCGCTCGTCGACTAGCACAAAGTGGACTTTCTCGAAAACATTTGATGTTAGCTTTCAATAGGGGTGGTGAAGATGGAGTCAAATCTGTGTTGTCGGAGCATGGTTTTACTGCAAGGACTGCTAAGTCTATTTTGAATTTCTTTACCAAAGAAGAATGATAATGTAAATGCGTTGCTTTCCTACAGTTTTCATCTGAATATGCTTGTCCATCATTGTGTCAGTCTGCCCCTCAATATTTAAGCATTCGTTGAACAGCTGAAGTTTGGTAGTTTGTAATATTGGCAATATGCCCATTAAAGTAAGTCCACCCTCCTGTGATGTCATCAGATTTTGCAAAATCAATGATTTAGATTTATGCATGATAGGAACATAAATTTTGTTGGGAGTCTTTTACTATAGTTATTGTAAAAAAAAATGTTACAAATAACATATTTCAAAAGTCTAAGTTATAGATATATAATCAATGATAAGTTTCAAAATATTGAATCCAAGGGTAATAACTCTGTTTCTATTGATTTTTTTATCAAGTCTATTATACAATAATTTCCTTATTTTTACAGCCATTTTGTATAATTTTGTGAACATACAGTTTCATGAAATTGTTATGAATGCTACTATATCGTCATAACCAGTTTGTATGGAATTTTAATACGTTGTTTAAGGAAAATTGCAATTTTCTGAAGGTGATATATAATTCTGTTTATGTACGTCTGATGACCTATGTATTTCATTTGATAATTTGTTGGTTTTAACTAATGAATGGAACTAAAATACACATTTTAAACTTGTATCTGCGAGGATGGAGTTATCTTAGTTCTATGAGAGAGAGAGAGAGAGAGAGAGAGAGAGAGAGAGAGAGAGAGAGAGAGAGAGAGAGAGAGATAGAATATACATGAGTGAGTGGTGAGAGTCAGTCAATCCACATAAACATGTATTTGAGGAAATAAAGTGATTATATAGTCATCATTTCAATACATAAATATGTTGTTTCCTTATTATATGTACATGACTATAAGGTCAAAACATTTAATAAATAGTTTCTCAGGCCAAAAATTTCAAATTTTGATGAGGCACGCAGGTATTTCTTTTTTACTTGGCTGTATTTTGAGGTTTTTTTTTTCTCGTTTATATAGTAATATAATAAACAATGTAATTCTTATTTCTATTAAAAATAGCTTCATATTACTATTAAATTTACAGTATTATTTTCAAACACTTGCACATAAATGAATATGCATTCAATCCTTATTTGATAAAAAAAAAAATACCTATAATGTTTTTAAAACATTCTGAAAGTTTTACGTGAATATTTTTAACAGATATAAATATAAATTGAAAAAATAAATTCCATGATGTATCTATTCAGCGGATGCGGTGGGGCCTGAGAAACAATTTATGATTTTTTTTTGTCTAAGTGCAAAAAGGTGAAACTTACAAAGCATAATTCAATAATATTAATGATATCATTTTAAAATCAGCCTCAAAACTACCATATGTCCAAGAGATTATATGCAAGAAGGTTGAAGAAGTCGCTGACTAAGTGTAACCACTCCTCATGAATAAATATAGTATACAAGTGGACATATTAAGATATGACTTCGAGGACGCCTACCTCAAAATCAAGGTTAGCTTCACCCCTTCATATTTCTACAGGAGGTTAAATATATGAATAGCTTTTAATTACAGTGTTTATAAAAAAAATCATTGACAGGTTTTTGAGTAGTGTTTCATTTGGTATCTAGACTATCCTGATTTTAAGTACCAATTTTCACCCCAAATTACTAAACTTTCCCTATTTTTCATTAGGTAGTTATGTTTAAGCATATTATTACTGTTTATTCTATATCATGCATGTACTCTTGAGATTATTGTAAAAAAAAAATAATTGAAAATTCCATTAATTTTTTTTTCTCATTGAAAATTTGTATGCCTTAGGAAAATTTACAATTTTTGAAAAGGGAGGTAATTCAAAGCATAATACCTCTCTTGTATACTTAGAAAGTGACCGTGAAATTTTTATATATTATCGAGGACATCCATATAATGATTCATGAAAAAAATTAAAAAAAATTCATTGACAAGTTTGTTTTTTTTTTGGTCACATCGTCCCGCATGTCCTTAAACAAACTTTAAGTTCGCTTTTATAAATTTAAAGTGCAGAATGTTTAGATAAAATTGTTTTACCGCCAGTAAACAAATTTCAAAACTTTAGATTTTAATCATAATAAAATATTATCTTCCGATTTTTGGTTTCATTCCAACCAATTCTTCTATGATATTAGTTTACAAATAAATTGCTAAAAGGCATTATAATTCTTAAATTATGTTCCGTTTTCCGTTCCATGTTTTAGCAACAACCTTAAGATTTGTCGTTTAATAATCGTTCCCTCTCCTCCTTTACGATTCTGAATGGATACAACACAAATTTAGATAATAGATCAATTTTCCGAAGTCAAGTATTCGTTATTGAAGGATGTGACATTCATCGTAATAACTTTGATGTAGAATATCAATGTCATTTACACACCACTAAGCTCATTGTACCTGGGTTCTCTCTTCCACCAATATAAACTGGGCGCCACCAGATAACTGAAAAATTGTTGAGTGTGGCGGAAAACAGCTAAAAAAAACTAAGCTCCTAAGGCCTAACTGTGGTCAAAAAAATTGACACATTGACTTTCTTAAAATCATAAAACAAATGACGTACCCCATGCAGTATTGTCCGTCCTGTAATAAATGGTAATGTGACGGATACTGAGGATGTCCTCTAGGTTCACTCTCCATGTTGCTGTTTGTTGATTACTATTCGATATGACACACTGTCCTCCCCAGGCGCTGAGGTCAGATTTCAGTCCATCCACAGCATTACTTGCATTGAATATCGCGTTACCTGGGATGAATTGACTACGTTGCCATGCTGGTTTGTGTAAGGCTATGTTTTCTATATAAAAACAGAACGAAAACTTTATGAATATTAGTGTGAAATAGTTAATAATTTCAAATAAATAAAACAGAGAAACCAACAACCAATAAAACAGGAGAATTGAATTTGTTTCAGAGTTTGCAATCAAAATTCCCTTTGCGATTTTTGCGTTTGTGGTAATGACTGCCAATGCACATGGCTTGGTATTACAACACTGTACTAGATTAATTAATCATTAATCACATTGCATTTGTTAAGTGTTTTAAGTTTGTTCTTTAATTGGCAGAAGCATATCGTATGCGTTTCCAATAATGTACGTTGATGACATACTAGATGCCACCTGCTATATGCACTTGTACTGTGCTTACCTAGTATTCTAAGAGAATGTATATCTATTCACTCTTACTTATAATTACATTTCCCAAGATTGATTGATTGATTGTGTCTTGTTTAAAGTCACTCTCGAGAATCTTTCACTCATAGAGAGACGTCACCAAGACCGGTGACTTTAGGCCTAATAGTATGCTCGTCGCTTACATCCATTGAGGAGTGAAGGTTCTTAAGCATGCCATGTCTACTGTGACACGGGATGTCCGCTTTTAAGGTCATTTCTGAAGACCCGTAATATTCACACCTGATGCTGAGTGTTTGGCTATGGAACTACCTGTTTTAACGAATAAGGTCTGTCGCGACCGCGATTTGAACCCCGGTCTTCCACATGCAGGGCGAATTCTCTAACCTCTAGGCCACCGCAGTGGTGTAGAGAAGCACTATGATTTTCTCTATGCGTTCGTGGTCTTTGATATAAAAACATGTCCATTTTACTGTATGTGCTGAGATCAGATGATAAGATTTGTAAGTGGGTTTTTTTTCAGAAGAGTGGAAATAGACTCGAGATTCGAGCCATTCTATTCGTGAGGAATTTTATCAAAGCTGGTGAGATACCTGAACAAAAGGATATCAATTAAAACAATCTACTTTTAATCTTATTGAAATGAGGAAAATTCCGGGTTGAAATCATTCTTCACCAATCATCACATTACTTCCAAGAAACAAAGATACTATGCCTGAATAACTACTTATGATTATTCTTATTTCTTGGGCGACTCTCTCCAAATTTAGCTGAAAATGTTGAATTATTGCCCGACGTAGCGAAGTGCAAAACGATATTTTTCAAACATTATTTGTAAAACGCATATATATGTATCGCTACTTACGTTCTACACATCGTCCTTCCTTGAAACCTGGTTCACATTCGTTTAAACATGTCCCGTTTATGTGATGACACTGTACCATGTCTTTACATTTCCCACATTCATACTGACATCCTTCACCATACTTTCTGCCGTCACATTCTTCCAATTAAAAAAAAATTAACACAAATAGCATATCGTTCCGCATAGTGTGAAAGTAGTTCAGCATAATTAAGCAGTACATGTTATCAAGTGTTTCATTGATAGAAAACAATAATGACGAATATGATTAGTTAGCGAAACGTAAAATAATCTAGAAACAAATAGAAAAGTTCGCTTTTATTGCTGCATATATTCCTTGTCATTGCACCAGACGTACATATAACAAGAAGACAATATATGCAGTGAAACATAACGAAAGTTTAACGTGTATGCGTTATCAAAGTTAGGGTTTTGTGTGGAAAATATGAAGTAGTCCTTTAGATGTTAAGCCAATAGTTTACCAAACATTATTTCCACGGATTCGTAACTGTCAAATTTGGACGACACGAAACATTCATTGGAAAACAATATCATACCTTGTTCACATCGATAACCTTTGTACCCAGGGTTACATCCCTGACACGCCCCCGTCTCTATGTGACAATATTTACAGTTGACATCTGGACACGAGAGGGAACAATCTGTTCCATAATATCCAGGACTGGGACATCCTTTAAAATAAATAAACGTACCATTCAATATTGAATATTGAGTCCACGGAAACATATTATTGGGAAAATATTGCCTTAGAAAATTTCTACAAATTGAATTCTGCATCCGTTTTCTGAAGAAAAAAAACATAGACTGTTGCGTAAGTTAGTTCAACTTAGTTACGCCAATGATAACACGGATCTACATTGAGTTTCGGAAAGCGGCACAAGACTGGCTATCAAAGTCTAAACTTTATCCTTTTTGTTGCGTAATAATCGTGTGCAGATCAAACATAATGTATTGATCATTAGATATCATGATTCAATAAGACGGTATGAATGCTCTTTCTTTCTATGAATTTTTCTCAGAGAAATACGCACATCGTGAAAATGCATTTAGATACATAAAATAGTAAAGGTACGATCTGTAATTTCTTGTTAGGGGGTGTTGCTTGGTCTGCACATTTTCATGGACGTAGCTTGAATATTTCACTTGAACGAAAGGACTATTACGGGGAACTATTGCATGAAGCAGTTTACAGTTGACGTTGAATGCTTTACACGAAACACTTGATGAATTAAACAGAACGATGAACGGTTGCAAAGAGCGATAAATGGTTTACACGGGTTGACGCATGATCGGTTTGCACGAAAAAAAACCGGAACAGTGTGGAGGTGAATTAGAGCGGATGAATGTCTCTATTGAAGTGTCATTTATGGTTTTGATGATAACTATGGTGCTACGTTTTCCACGGTGGCTTTCTGATCAAATGCAACACGTATTTCAAATGTTGATTATTATGATTGAAGAAAGGAAGATACTGAATAGTGAACAAACTCATCATAATAACAATGAAATTTACATATCACCATACAAAAAATAAATTACTCCAAGGTGCTTTACGGTTGATTGATTGATTGATTGATTGATGCTGTAGCCACATTCAACACTTTTTCAGTTATTTTATTGGTGGAAGAGAGAACTCAGATACAATGTAACTGAGAAGAGACCACTGACCTTCCGAAAGTAACTGGGGAACTTTCTCACTTACTGGCGCGAGCGGGATTCGAACCAGCGCCGATAAAGGTGAGAGGCCGTGTGATATTGAGCGCAATGCTCTAAACACTCGGTTTACCAGGGTACGAAGAGGAACACAGTAAAACTCTGATATAGCGAATTTCTGGGGACCCTCTACAAAAACGCTATAAGCGTAATTCGCTATACGTTTATAGCGAATTCATAAATAAAATACAACGAATTCGTTATAAAACTGATTTGTTCTACATATATACCAGTTATATAAGAAAGCAGCAATCGATATACTTGCGTTTGTATCGTCTTTAAGAGAAATGAAGCCTATATATTTTCGAGAAGAAATATTTCTATACAAGAAATATACACATTGATTTATATATGATAATTTATCTTGATGGATTATTAAGTCATGCAAGAACATGTCGAGAGAGAAATGTCAACAACATTTTGCGAAATACACACATGTACAGTCTATTGCAATTGTAATTTACTTGTTGCTTTACACAAATAAAGGAGTGTTCGATAAAATAAATGCAATCAAACTTCAAATTTAATTAACGAGAATAGTAAATAATACCGACAAAATATTTCCTAAATGTATGTGTAAGTATTGTTTTGCGTTAACAACCTTTTTTGAAAAAATACAAACAGAAATTTTGTAATAAGTGTGGATCCTTTATGTCAATGGAAAACAATTGTTAAAAATCACAGAGAGTTTAAAATGAAAAAAATAAATTCGTTATAAAAGGTGATTTTACGTTCATTTTTAATTCAAGGGGAATAGGAATTTACTTCGTTATATCCGTAAATTCGCTATATCCGTGTTCGTTATAGACGCGCTTTTTATATAGAATATATAAAGAATTTGCCGGGGAAATCGTTTTCACTTTTGCTATAGCCGTAATTTCGCTATATCCGTGTTCGCTATATTCGAGTTTTACTGTACAACGATGAAACACAATTAAATGAAATTAAATGAAAATATGACATACAATTTTATATATCCCTAAAATCATCGAAATGAATAATTGTAATAAGATCGATAGCGAATATTTTTTTTTTTTTTTGATTTTGTTTTTGTTTTTGTTTTTTTTTTTATTTCAAGATATGTTTACCAGGGTTTTTTGACCTGACATTTGAAACCAAAAGTTGCGACTTCGATTCTAAACGTAATGGTCAACATGGCTTGTATTCATTTCAAAAACTGTATGACAGCCAAGATCCTGGAGAGGAACGATATGTATAAGGCAAAATCTTGATTTGGGGTCGGCAATGAAGTGGAAACCAATTGAGTTTTCACCAGAATTGGAAATATGTGTTCCGAATCGACGACCTCGTAACTAGACGAGGAGCAGTATTCTGCACCCGTTGCAGCCGGTCCAATTTCTTCCAACTCCAAAATATAGACAGTTTCCATAATCAAATGTAGATGTTACGACGGCGTTTACTAGGGTTTCACAAGCTCCATTTCTTATGTACCGTCTCATTGGTATGATGTTTAAAATCTGATAGTCACATGGTGGCACTTTTTTCTCCATACGCCGAAATTATATAAAGGATACAAAGATCAGGGTAACGAAAACAAGGAACCCTCAACACACCGGAGGTGGGATTAGCTGACTAAGATGAGCAAGCAGCCCCTTTTGACCGGTCACACCTGCTGTGAACTTTGTTTTCTATATCATTTGCTTTTTATACGTGACACACAACAAATGCTAACATTTGTTTAGCACTCAGTCAAGGCCGTAGTAGTGATGATATTTTAAAATTACAACGCTTGTCGTGGTCGGATATCCGTTATTAAGATTTCGACGTTATCCTTAGACATCAAAGAGATGCCGTGTCTGAAATTTAAGGTATATTACTAATTGGAACATGCGGTGGAATGTTCATGATGTCACAATCTTAGTTTTATGGTGTGTTTTTTTTATTTTGATGAAGATTAATTGTGAAAAGTATGTGATGTTAAAGACGAAAATAGAAATAATCCAACAAATCTGATAAATGAATTGAATGCAAATAAGTATTATTCCCTAGGGGAAAATGATTAGTGATGGGTATCAAATGGATCCTACTGAATGATGTGAATTAACCATGTATTCATAACTACGTTATACACGAATTCGTTATAACCATTTCTGTCAGAACAGATATCTGAAAAATCAGAAAAACACCATTTCCACATATTCTTTGTCGCTTCATAATTTAATATAATCATAATCATTATTCAAACATGCCATAAATCAGAAGAAAGGACAAATACCATGTTTAGCAAAATTCGGCCTAACGTCCAAAATGAATAATTTCTTGTTAAAGATATTCTTTAACTTTTTCTTTTCCTATATTGTACTTGGTTTTGTTATGTTGAGTTGGTGAAAGAGCACTACGTTTAGGTTTATATTACAAGTATCAAACCTATACTTTGCGCTACTTTTTAAGATTGTGTCATACAACGTCGCTATATATTATTAGAAGTGGTAACGTATTGTAAAACATCATTATGCAATGACTTAATATCATAATAAGATCTTGAAAAAGAAATACCCTCTCCCAATACGCAAAAACGTTGTTTTACTTATAACCTGAATGGAACACCATATTTTCAATCCATTCGGTCATTTTCACACGCTGTTTGCGCAGTTTGTGGAAGTTGCAGAGGAGGTGTTAATTGCATTTCAACGTACGTTTTAAAAATATGCATATATTTTACCTTTACTCGTTAAACTGTATAACGAAATGGGTGTACTAATTGGTCTCTAAAATAATAAACAAGTCACATGGAACGAATAGTATGAGGCACCTGTGGTGTGTTGACATAAACTCACAATATCCACGCATTGCGCTGTTGGAAATCCCTCAACAAATCTATTAACGTAACTGTTGTCAACATATATCATTGTTTATCTATTATAATTATATATTGTGAAGATTTAAAATGTATATATATCAGCTGATCATAAGAATCAGCTGTTCAAAGAACATAATCATGCCATTTCCAATTCCAAAGTGAATGAACTTCTCGGGTCTATTTGCATTTTCTTACATGAAGTTTGGCTCTCTTGTGACACTGAACTTCATGTGTAGTCTAAAAGTATTTATATAGGTTAAAGAGACATGCAATTGTATATAATGTATATTTCAATAATGGTATATGTCTCTGGGGTAACATTTACGCGGAAACATGGATTAGGAAAAGTCGGAATGATTTTAAATTCAATAATTCTTAAATACTTAAAACCACCATTAAGCCAGGATAATCACAAGAACACTGTTTGTTTCTTACTTCTATAATTTAAACATGCCTTATTTCAAGATGAATTGTAAACATGTCGAACTTAATTTTCAACAATTAAGTACTCTACATGCCTGCATTGGGATTACCAGCTCTTGAAAAGATATAGGATCACTCAGAGAATGTTGAATTCCATGGGTAATAACATGATTTAAGCATATAATTTTTTGTTAGCTTATATCCTGTATAGTATTCAATATTTGATTGTTCCATACATCTACCACAGAAAAGAGAATGAAAGATAAAAATATTTTGTGAATTAGATGAGAATTGTGAAGTAACTTAGTAAGATAATATTCAACATTAGCTACAACAAAAATTAGTAGATGGCCATGGGGAGTCAAATGCAAATGAAATGTTTGTGTATAGAATTATTTATGCAGTCTAAATATACATGTAGCTGAAATGGCCTATTATTTAGCTGGAGACATGTCTCCCACTGAATACATAAATGTAATTTGTCTTCATTCCATATCATTGAAAATACATGAGGACATGAAAGTACAACCTTATTAATTTTATAATCCATGTGTAATATAGTTCTACTGGATTTATTTGAATTACAGGATGATATAATATGTGCAACAAAATTGATATCAAGGGTGACGTGAATCAAAATGACAAGAATCCATATTCCTACTCCTCAATAACGCTATCATCAGTGCCATCAGATTCATCAATGATAGTGGCATCAGTGACACATGCGGATCAGTCTTGGACATCACTGTAGGAATAGCTTCCTTGTTGTGTCTGGCAATAGGTACCAGATTATACGGTAGCTACGTGGAAACAGACTCCCACAATACGGGCACAAAATGGACACCTACAGTATCAGGCAGTTAAGTCAGAATTGGGAAAACTGGATCCAAACAAGAATATTGCTTGGAAGAAACGTACATGTTGACTCTGAAGTTTAACCCTTAATAACCCATGGAACTTCCCAGAGAAATCCTGCACCATGGTTCTGTGTGTTCTGTGTGTTGATGTCATTTGAAATATAGCTGTGAAAGTTTTCAGTGTTTTTCTTGGATTTGTTAATTGGAAGAATTCATATTTCAAATTGATGGTTCTGAAACGGTTGAGAGTTACGCCCCTTTGTTAAATGATGTATATCCCTTTGACTATGTAATTAGATCAGTGTACATATTATAATCAATATGTGTATTGATTAAATAGATTAACGAGAATTGATAATATAAAACTAAAAAACAACCCAAAAAATAGATATACATGTGAATATACTTGTTTAGCCCTAATTAGATTATGATATGGAAGATCTTATAGCCTGTTGATACGGATATGCAGAGACATATATATAGGGAGCAGCCACTTGTAAATGTTGTTGATGGAAATTGATGGTATTTCCATGTAAGGTAAATACTATAACAAATTGTTCCAGTGTCAGGACGTTTGACATTGTGGTGTAATAAATTCTGAGCAATTATCAGAGGCAAGTGGCTTACTGATAAATTGTGTATGCAAGCACAAGTTGTTGCAGGCAAGTGGCATCTGCAACTGGCAAAGGAAAGTGACCATAAACAGGTGGCATAATTAAGTGGCAAGCACAGGTTGTTGCATGCAGGTGGCATATGCAACTGGCAGAGACAAGTGGTGAAGGCCAGTGACTACAAACAGGCATAGATCTGACAAGTGACAAGTGTCAGTTGTACATAGGAGTTAAACATTAAACACCAGGTAGGTGTAAAGAATATTGGTATATATTGCAACTTGTTGTACCTCTTGTGTTTAGATAAACACCAGATAGGTGAAATTTACTATATTGATCATTGTTCATTAAAACTCGGGTGAACCGGGTACGAGCTTAGACACCCGGCACGTTACAGTTCAAATGAAAATCGGCATGTTGAATTGTGAATGTCATAATTTGTGTAATTTTTTGAATGAGTTCAAGGATGGCAGCCCTGATGACAACTGTAGAGTCAAAAGTTAACAAACTGTCCAAAACACCAGGTCTGAATTCATCATCTTGGAACCACACACATTGGACAGTGGACACTTTGCAGTTGGAATTATGATCGAAGGTCCAAGGCACTTGCAGATATGCATGAGAAGAAAGTGTTATATCCAGGTCTAAGGTGAATTACATAGCAATGCAATGCATCACATTCACATTACTTAAAAAAGTTCACATTACCATTGCCATTACTCCTATTTTGAAATGTAATGTATTACATTACCTGAGACTGCATTGCATTACTCCTTTACACAACACACTGATATTAAAGAACTGGCAGAAGAAATATTTCTTTATAATGATTTAGGATTTTTAATTACAAAGTCATATAAGCACACAAAATAGTCATTAATGTTAGAAAATACATACAAGTTATTAATTGCATTTGGTTCTCATCAATGCATCAAATGTTTCAGTCAATCACTAATATAATGAATTAATCTAAATCTTCAAAATATCATCAAATATTTGAAGCAATGTAAATGTAATGGAAGATAATGTGCAGTACAGTATATTTTCTACAAGTCATGCATTACATTACCATTACTTGTAATACAAAAAATGGTCCATTAGACCATTACACCCCCATTTCACTGAAACTGGCTGTCATTTAGTTATCATTACAAGTACCCTAGTCCTGATTCTGTCGAGAGGTTATTGAAATTGTCTGTGAAGGCTTTGTCTCAGGAAGTGGCCGAGATTGATTGTGACATTCCTGTTGGATGTAATACACATGTCTACATTTGCTACACAAAATACCATGTGGTGGTTTCAACAAAAAAGTTATTGCTCGGGAAATGACAAATAGCTATGGATTCACTTTTTTCTGACTTTTCTTACTGTACATTAGATGTATTGCAAAAAACGTTTTACTTTCCATTATCATTTACTGGTGGTTCAACTCTGAAATGGGGTATTTTGTTGTTGTTTTTTCTCAGGATTTAAAGAAATATAATCTGCAATCTTTGCATATTTTCTTGGTGCTTAAGATGTGATTGCGTATTGATATATTTATTTCCACATATACAATTTCGTGTTGAGTGTCTTCAAAGAAATTAATTTTTCAATAACGCAAACATAAATATATATTTAACATTATAATTAAAAAAATAAATATTGAAACCGACAGGAATTGAACCCGGATCTACCACTTGAAAGACTGGCTCTCTACCACGACGTATATGACGTCACTCGCTCAAAATCCCCAATACATAGAGGCTTACCAGGCCTAGTTAACGTTATACTTCCGATGTATCGGCAATATTAATAAGTTTGTTTAACCTATGTGAAATATTTCATATACGAATTAGCTATGCGTCTTTGACTCTTCTGTTTTGAGAGGTACATTTGCGAGAAATACATTGAGCAGGTGTTTCGGTGTCTTCACGACTGTGCGTGCGAATATGGACGCAAGCAGTTATGTGTATTATTTACATGTGAAATTGTTAACGACTAGTATTTGTAAATTTGATATGAACCGTTTGTGATACAAATTAGGGCAAACGTTTATTTTGTTACAGTTTCACATTGGATTTGCGAAGTCATGGAAGATAGAAATGTAGATGCGTGCGATATTGTATGTGCGTGACTGTATGCATTGCGTAAACACAACATATGAATAAACTTCGTAATAGTCCCTACTTTGAGCTTAGCCTATTTATTAAATACTGGAACACATCAGAATACTACCCGTCACAATATTTTTAGTATTTCATGTTCTTTAATTCTTTTCATTTTGATCTTAGGAATTATCTTGGTGTCGTGTAAAAAAAACAACTTTCTATAGCATTTAAGGTCCGATTTGTTGGAGTGCAGATTCCTTTGTTTACGTATTAAAATTATATAGCTTTTCAAATTTCTGCATAAACTTGTAATATAAACACCACATAGGAGCGTATTCTGTATGAAAACGATATTGACTCCACTTAAGTACTTCGTTTTAATTATTCAAAGCAAAATATTCAATATTCATTAACATCACACCTTTCGATCCGAAACATTTCTCCTGCAAAAAGTATTTGTATTGATAAATGTTGATAGGCTACAGTCATTTTCTGGATCGAAGGTCGTGTTTTATATGAATTATATGACTAAATTTGATAAAAGTAGACATTTCTGCAGAAAACCAGACCGATACCGGTTTTGTCAAGTATAGAATTCCACAAGCTGGCGTTATCGTTGGGAAATCGTGGCACGTCGCGATGGTATAAAAAATAGACAGTAAATCCCGAATGAAGCGATCACGGATATAGCGATATTGCGGCTATAGCAAAGTGAAAACGATTTCCCCGGCAAATTCTTTATCTATTTTATATAAAAATCTGCGTCTATAACGAACACGAATATAGCGAATTTACGGATATAACGAAGTATATTCATATTTCCCTTGAATTAAAAATGAACGTAGAAATAACTTTTTATAATGAATTTCTTTTTTTTTTTTAAACTCGTGATTTTTGAAAATCGCTTTCCATTGTCATAAAAGATCCACACTTATTGAGAAATTTCTGTTTGTATTTTTTCAAAAAAGGTTGTTGACGCAAAACAATACTTACACATACGTTGATCAAATATATTGTCGGTATTGTTTACTATTCTCGTTAATCAAATTTGAAATTTGATTGCATTTATTTTATCGTACACCCCCTCATTTGTGTAAAGCAACAAGTAAATGACAACTGCAATAGACTGTTTGTAGATGTATGCATTGTGCATAGTTTTGTTGAAATTTTTCTCTTTACATGTTCTTGCATGACTTAGTAATCCATTAAGGTAAGTTATCATATATCAATTAATGTGTATATTTTTTGTATAAAAATGTTTTTTCTCGAAAATATACAGGCTTAATTTCTCCTAGAGATAATACAAACGCAAGTATATTGATTGCCGTTTTCTTGTAAAACTGATATACAAGTAGAACAAATCACTTTTATAACGAATTCGTTATATTTGATTTATGAATTCGCTATAAATGTATAACGAATTTTTATAGAGTGTCCGCAGAAATTCGCTATATCAAAGTTTTACTGTATTATCAAATTACATTGTATAACAATTTTATTTCAATTCATTCTACTTTATTTTTTAACACAACACAGGGCCGATATAGCTAAACATGGTCTTAGTCCTTTAATCATGTTCATAATGTTGTTCTATTTCTCTTTGCATTGAACGTGTATTACTGCGGCTTGCAAATGAGACGAACCAGTTTTACCTTAATTTAATGATGACATATTCAAACATACCATAGACTTCTACCTCACAGAGCTCATTAAATGCGTAGTTACTATAGTCATCAGGGTAGGTCACTCCTTGTAGTCTTTCATTGTAGTAAATAACGTATTGTCCGTGAACTAGACAAGTGACGTTAAGGACGGCGGGTATAGTATCCCTTGTGAAGTTTGTGTCGTGAAAGCACAATTCTCCCTGTGTTCTGTCGGTTGTGTTTGATATGTATAATGAAAACCCCAAAAATCTTCCAGAATAGCCATATGTTGATCCTTAAATATAAAACATAAACAACGTAATATCTTTTTAAATAAAAAAATAAAATAAAATGCCAATAACAGATTGATCATAACTATTCTAATCATCCAGAAAAGCAATATGTTGTACCTGAAATAATAACAGCACATATATCGTGGCTGTAACTTTTATGCAATAAAGCGGTTATATTTACTTCACTATCATGTGCAATGTGTAATACATAGAAACAACAAACCCCATGCAACATTGTCTGTCCTGTAATAAATGGTAATGTGACGTATACTGAGAATGTCCTGTAAGTCCACTCTCCATGTGGCTGTCAGTTCATTGCTATTCGATATGACACATTGACCTCCCCAGGCGCTGAGGTCAGATTTGAGTCCATCAACAGCATTGCTTGCATTGAATCGGTCGTCACCTGGTCCATATTGATGAAGTTGCCATGTCGGTTTTCTGAGGGCAAGGTTATCTGTACAAAATATTCAAGATCAAAACATAGGCATTGGATTGGACAAAAAGCCATGTTTCCTGCCAAGAATAGAAAGGATACAAAATGGCTTCGATAGAGCTACACCTGTATACTTAACCACTTCGTAAAATAAACATTATTTTAAAACAATTAGATCCATCTTTTAGTTTTAGCATTTTCAGAAATGTTATTAAAGAATTATATATATTCATTTCAAATAATACAACTAGCCCCGCCCATGACGTAATAACGATGTTCTCCAGATAATGTGTGTAACCGGTCACAAACTCGTCTCATCTTTAGTTGTGTACCAGCGCATATCTAGCTGTGAAAAAGATACTCATGGGAGACCCTATTTCTAGCACTAATTTTTGCAAGGCAATCCGCATTAGCAATGACGCAAGTTGTCATGCCACCATCAACTCAAATTCTACTTTCACATCGCACACATCAATTTTGTATGTACAAATTCGCACCTCAATGATATTTACTCGATTTGGACATCTTATCCAACAGCGACAACTAAGTGTTATATTCTTGCAGGAATGCACAATTTCAAATTTAAACATAAATGTGTGACTCCATGAATCAAAACGACGGCGATCAACATGTTTACTGTGTGTAGCTAGTATTCACCTAGTTTATGCATATTGAGAGCGTAATCATTGCGATAGAAACAAGGACATGGGGAAGCATAATCCAGCAAGCTCCACGTCGTTGCCACTGAATAACATATGTCCTGCCAGTACTGCCCTTCCGCAACGCAGAAACGATGACATACATATATAGAGGGATAATTATATTTTGACATGGAATGTGGGTTCAAATTCCCTGCCAGCAATTCATTGAATGAATTTGATTGGATATTTTTTAACGTTCCACTCGAAAATACTTACCCATATGGAGACGACACCATTGCTGGTGAAGGGCTGAAAATTAGGCCTATCCTCGGCGCTTACGGCCTTTGAACTTAGATGGATCTTTATCTTTCCACATTTGCTGTGAAAGTGGACCTCTATTTTTGCGGTCTCATCCGATAAACATCCCAATATAGTTACATCTTACGTAAGTAAGCCATGTATACTCGGATTCCCACGGGTAATATCGTGTTGATGTTACATATATTAATAAGTCTTAAAACGTGACCCTGTTTGAGGGTGAGTAAAAAGTAGTGGTATTAGTCTTTATCACAGGTATTAAACTGATGATAGAAACGATCGTTACTATCATCCCAAGATGGCGGAAGGAAATTCCGGAAATCCCACATTTACTTATCATATCTATTTGTATTGTTTATTTGCAAATGATATGTAGGTAAGAAATATCATACACTAGCAACAATTACGATCAGGTGTTATTTTATTTTTTATACGGCTCATCTGAACAGAAAATTCGTCGTTGAAAACACATTGAGAATGATAGTAACGGAAATGAATGATGATAGTAACGTAAGAACTTTCGTAGGGTAGAGCAGATTGAAAATTGGAAAAATGCATGTCCTCGCGCTTACACAACGATATAATTTACCAATACAATCACTGGGTAAAATGCTGTCTGACATGTTTCATACTAATTAAGACTGCTCTTTGCATACTGACTTTATCAATGAATTAGTATGCATACCCGATTGAGATATAGAGTTTTCGACGGGTATGACCGGTCGATAGGGGATGCTTACTCGCCCAAAACACATATAACCTTACATTCTAAGGAGAGTGATTGCCGTGTATACTCGCATATAAATCGGTTGTATATTATTCGGCTATTTTGGAAGGATTTGCCATTGATTTGTTTATAAATCAATATAATTTTTTATGTAATTTCAAATCATTGCTTTAATGTTGTCACCCCGTTTCAAACGATATTTTGGGGACATTGCTGCTATTTATTCATTTTTTGAACAAATCAACCTCCATAATATATATTTAAGATACATAAAATAATTAAAATATGTAAGTACTTGTACTTTATGCATATTTTTAAAATACATAAAGAATTTAATGTGTTTAAACATGATAATCGTCTGAATACGGAGTTGATGGAAAAATCCTATACAATACACCGTCCAGAAAAATGCTAACCTTCTTAGAACACAGATTTTCGGACCAAATTTCAACTCTCAGAAATCTTACTTATAGCGATTATATACGGTAAGCAAATGTTAATGGGTTTAATTGAGCTTGCGTCAAAACAAATAGTAAATATATAACGTACATATTGAAGATAATACAACCAATGAAGTTTCATGATGCACATTTCAATAATATCGTAAATCAGATCCGTTTTACAATTATGTACAGGTTACAGTCCGTCCCGGAAACATTCTACTTTACCATCTTCCTGTTCGTTCACCGTTCGTTTACCGTGGAATTGGGACAGTAGAACAGTTCGGGGACTTTTAAACCGATCATACTGTTTAAGAATCAGAAGATATCGGTATTTATATAATTTCCGAGTTCAACAATGTCGTTACATTGGTATAAAAAGACTCAGCGGGTATGTTAAAACAGGTCATGCTTCATTTATGCAGGTAAACTGCATAATTTTTAAAATATGTCTTACATAGAGAGAGGTAGCTACTAACTCTTATAAACTATTTTGGCTGTTTACATGAGAACATTTTGTATCATAACAACATGACAAACATGCACTTCCGTATGACGTCATTGCATGAATGTTATAAATATATCATGGAGGTACCTTAATATAAAATGTAAAAGTAGCACATTATCCCAAGATTTAAACATTGGTCTAACTGGCGATAATGACGGTAAAATACCCATAGTATATCAGAATTACTGATAGAATCCTACCACTTTGAATAAGAAATAGCTATTGAACATTTAAACACGAAACCATCTAGCTCATGTTTTACATTTTGCATGATGCTATGTAGTTTTCTTTAAAAGTTTTCTTAACAGAGGATTCCATCAGTAATTGCCGTGTACATAAATTTATTACCTTTCAAACGGTGTATAAAAAGTCTCTAAAAGTATGCGGGCTAATGTGCTACTTTTGCAGTTTTATTTCCGTCTGTGACAGAGGAAAATCGGATCGACATGCTAAATGGAATGTTTTCTCCGTTAAACAAAGTTGTCAATGAGTGATATCAACATACCTTCTTAATATCAATAAATTCTCAGCGTTTCACATATGTATTTCTTATATACCATGTCATATATTTCAAATTCTCTACATTTCGTCGATATTTGCATGGCACACATAAACACATTCCTTGCATGTGTCAACGTCACTCGATGTATAGTCATAACGTCATCAGTTTACTTTCATATCGATCAGACAGAAATTACACAACAGCAGTGTAGAATTTCGTTGGATCTTAGTAGCTGCATGGTTTATTTTATGCATCAATAAAACTTAAATAAAAAATAAAATCGGAATTTAATATATACTTAGTGATATACTTATTTCAATTATGACGTAACATTGTTTCGCGGATTTTATCCCATAAAAAAAATCCTAACCTGTCTCAACGTACCCGCGTGCCGACAACCACACAATGTAAAAAAAAAGATAAAAATAATCGTCTGCCGTTGATTTGATATAAGTCTCAATACTTAGGTATGAAGTAGATGTGACGTACAATGCAAGGTGAAGATAACGAACAGTGATCAATCTCATAACTCCTACAAGCAATACAAAATAGATAGTTGGGCAAACACGGACCCCTGGACACACCAGAGGTGGGATCAGGTGCCTAGGAGGAGTAAGCATCCCCTGTTGACCGGTCAAACCCGCCGTGAGCCCATATCCCATATCAGGTAAACGTAGTTATCAATAAATTATCATATATGAAAATGCAAAAATATTAGTTCCAAGCCGTTCGTGTTATCTTTATTTAGCGCCAGTAACATATATTGAATCCGTGTATTCAGAAATGAATTGATCTCATCAGATTTTTTTCTGATGCTGCTAATATTCCTGTATGTTAACTGACATTGGTTGATGAAACTTGTTCACACTTATATATTCTTAGAAATCAAGTAACAAATCGAAAACATTAATTGCTGATGATGGGTGCTTTAGAATTTAGCTGTGATGTGAATTAGAATACATCTTGTCTGTAAGAGTCTCAGTGTTTTTAATGATATATCAGCATTAAAAGTAAAATAAAGGTCATCATATTCACTTTTCCTCAAGCAAATGATAGAAAGGGTATATTATTTGTACGACGCTTATCCATATCTTACGACACTCATCCTCTTCTATTATGATTTCATGATCGGTATGACTACATTAGGTATAGATTACCACCTGTTCATGCAGCACAGATACAACATTCTGCAAGTTTTATGGGACAGGTTTCTTTTAATTCATTTAAATTTCACATTCACTACATTCATATCTCAAAGTTATGGTTGGCTGAGTTCAACACCAATATATTACCATGTTTCAAAAGATGGTATGTATACACAATCGTTAAGAAAGTTAAATGCATGGACATCGGTTGAATCGGGTTTTGTCAAAGTAGGATGATTGTGAAACGTTGTGAGATGAACTTACAATGTCTATTGATTTATCGTTGGGAAAGCTTGGATTACCTTCTTTTTTTTCTTCTCAAAATAGAGTAACAATAATATTTTTTATACAAATTAGTATCTCTTGCAGCCTATTGTAAATGCTCGTGAATACATATGAAAAGAAGTGTTCTTACCGTATGCATAGGAACACATAAGTATAATCAACAGGAGATAAATTGAAACCATCATGGTGACCGACGTACAAACTGAACAAGGAAGTTCAATAACTGGAGCTGAACGTGATTTCTGTAATACGCAATTTTTAAGAGTTTTCAATGCACCGGGGTATTTAAAAAAAAAGTTATGACCTCTATCATGACAGTCCGTACCGTAAATTATTCATTTCCCACGATATGCAGAAATTAATTCGGAAAAATGCCTATTATTTCGTGGTCGACTTTTAGCTGGGCCTTGACAATATACGACTAAACAGAATGTTTGAGCATTTCAGCAAGCTATTACATATAAATGTACAGCATAAGATATCATTTCTAAAATGAATTTCTTACCCCAATTTATAATTGAAGTGCGTAATAACTCCAATTCACTGAAATTTGTAAAACCGTCCGTACTTTGGATATCTTGGGAAGTATAGGGAATTTCAGGATGAACTTTGGTGATAATGTAGAGTGATTATGTAAGAATATATTAGAATACAAAATATAATTTAATATAAATTATTGTATTGCTTTTACATAGGCTAACGTGGGTACCCTATATTTAGAGTTCTTCACC
This sequence comes from Ostrea edulis, assembly GCF_947568905.1. Lineage (NCBI taxonomy): Eukaryota > Metazoa > Mollusca > Bivalvia > Ostreida > Ostreidae > Ostrea > Ostrea edulis. The sequence goes on along the minus strand of NC_079171.1, from coordinate 40,648,968 downwards.
TTTATTCTTTGGTAGTAAATTCGACCCCAAGCTATGCACTTCTCTCTGGGTTCGTTAGCATGCCAACTCTACTGTCCCACCCGTTTCTAAGGTCATCTGCAAGGAACTGATGCCGACCGTATGGCGATGGAACTGTCATTACCTGTTTTAACGACTTCGATTTGTCGTGGCCGGGATTCGAACTCCGGCTTTCCGCATGCAGGGCAAATTCTCTATCATTTAGACCACCGCGGGGGTTCCATATATTTTTAAACATACTTTATTGATAATAAAAAATAATATTCCAACTTACTGGTTCCTCTAATAAACATTTTTCAGGGGAGTATGTAGTTGCTGTCCTGTCTGTCCGTCCGTTTGTCTTTCCATCGGAGTTCATATCTCCGGAACTTATCAGAAATTAATCATAATTGATAACACATATTCCTTGGGATAGGGATTAAGTTCCCTTAATATACCCTGGTCCAAAAGATCAATAAATGTTTAAATATTTTTGAAATGATGGGAGTTTATATTACGAGTGACCCTAACCTTACAAATGACATTGAGTGATCTTTGTTTCAACGTCATTTGGCTGTTAGTTGTTTGTGTGATATGAAGGGCGAATATAACGAACAGAGCCCAATCTCATAACTCATGTAAGCGATACAAAATAGACAGTTGGGCAAACACGGACCCTTGGATACAACAGAGGTGGGATCGGGTGCCTAGGAGGAGTAAGAATTCCCTGTGGACCGGTCTCACCCAACGTGTGCCCTATATCCTGATCAGGTAAACGGAGTTATCCGTAGTCAAAATCAGTGTGCCAAGAACGGCCTAACGATCGGTTATGAAACATGTTAGACAACATTTGACCCAATGATAGGTTGTATTGACAAACTAGATCATTATAACGACCATAGAATTTGCGAAATGCTGACTTCAATCGAGACTGTTGAATCTCATAACTCCTATAAGCAATACAAAATAGAGAGTTGGGCAAACACGAACCCCAGAGGAGGGATCAGGTGCCTACGAGGACTAAGCACCCCCTGTCTGCCGGTCATATCCGCCGTTGTGAGACATATACTTGTTCAAAACTGTTGATATAATGAACTATTTCCTTATATGTGTAGTGTGTGAGGTATATGATCTGAGTGAATTTAACCTTTCTAAAATGACCTTGGTCCAAAATTCAATGTCGCAAGGAATATCTGTGATCAAGTATGATCAATTTCTGCTGAAAGGTTTGAAAACTATGAGCTCGGACGAACGGAAGGATTTGTACGCCAACGAACTACATGTGTATTACCCCTACTCCCCCTCGTAAAAATCAGAAAGCATAAGAATGTAAAATTCATCCATGATTGATTGATTTAATATAGTTTTACGTCCCTCTCAAGAATATTTCACTCATATGGAGACGTCACCACTGCCGGTGAAGGGCTGTAAAATCTGACCATTTGCTCAGCGCTTATGGCCATTTAGCAGGGAGGAATCTTAATCGTGCCACACCTGCTGTGACACGGGACCTCGGTTTTTGCGGTCTCATCCGACGGACCGCCTCATTTAGTTGCCTCTTACGACAAGCAAGGGGATACTGATGACTTATTCTAACCGTGATCCCCACGGGATCATAATCCATTGTACCACTGTACCGTAGAAAATCTTCTCTGGTTCTGGACAACAAGAGGCAAAATATTTGCATGAGTATAATGTATAATGGGATCTTTATCAAACCTAGAGCGGTGCTAAGTTGGTCATAGGATTAAAATACACTATATCTTAGAAAAAAAACTTCATTATTTTTTTTACATCAATGGGGTGAAACATTTTCATGATTACAAATGGACATCGAGACTTCTACCAAAACTGTGAAATTCGTGCTCTTATGGATCAAGTAGGAAGATGAGGATATATTGACCATTTGGAGGGGTTGGGCATATTTATCACGGGTGAGACTACAACGCTTAATGATACATTCAGTAGTGTTAGTGTTTGGCCATAAAGATATTCATGTCCACAAGTTTGCCCAAAGAATATATGTTTCTTATAAGAAAAAAAACCAATTCGTGGTAATTCGCAGCTTGTTTTTGCCGTACATTACATATGAAAGGAATAAGAAAGAATACCACTGTGTTAATTTGTTATTTATTAGAACTAATGACTAGAAACAAAAAAATGTAATTTACGAAATCTTACATAACAGTTAATTGGATAGCTGGATTAGTAACTACAAATTGATCAAATATATTATAAAACAGGCTGACTAGTCACATGACAAACAATAGCCCAGCCAATAAAATATATACACATGGAAACACTAAATCAGATAGAGATATAACAGAGACAACTCGTACAGCGGTATGTTTCAATATGTGACAGTCCCACTTATATATTGCAAATTCTTATTTACTGGCTTGATCGATATATGTTCATTAAAGTTTATTTCATTCTTATAAGAAATTGGAATCAAATGTAACAATTTTCACAATGATCAGATGACCATCAAATATGCACAAGAAAAATGACAAATCGGAGACATTTCTTGAAATATCAGTGTTTTCGCCAAGTCTTTGGGTCTTGTGAAGCCTTTAGAAACTTCATTCTCATTTTACTTTGAAGAGATTTATCTTCTAGAAATGTTGTATCTTGAATGTGTTTCTCGTAGGATTTGGAAGATTTAAAATTTATATTTTTCATTATTAAGATAGGATACGTAATTCAAATATGTGTGTGAAATTTTACCGGAAAAACACGTAACCGCAAGATAATACGAGACTTGGGGAAGTTGTTAATCGCTGTATAAATGACGTCACTGACTAGATACAGGCGGTGTTATATGTAAACATGATGTCACTGACTAGATACAGGCGGTGTTACATGTAAACATGATGTCACTGACTAGATACAGGCGGTGTTATATGTAAACATGACGTCACTGACTAGATACAGGCGGTGGTACATGTAAACATGATGTCACTGACTAGATACAAGTGGTGTTATATGTAAACATGATGTCACTGACTAGATACAGGTGGTGTTATATGTAAACATGACGTCACTGACTAGATACAGGTGGTGTTATATGTAAACATGATGTCACTGACTAGATACAGGTGGTGTTATATGTAAACATGACGTCACTGACTAGATACAGGTGGTGTTATATGTATACAGGACCACAATGTAAACTAGTCATTTGTAACAATTGTGCCATCCTGTCTAAATAAAATAATTTATTAATTATTATTATTATTACATGATGTCACTGAATAGATGCAGGTGGTGCATGAAAAGGCATACAAAATACTTGTACACAAATATCCACAAATATGTAGTGAAGCAAAGTAAACAGAGTGAAAAGAAATGGTTGCTGTTGGAAATGTTCGTGGCATACGAATAAAATGTCCAAAAATGAATTCAATATATCATGGCGAATCGAGTATTTTGATTGGTCAATGACATCGTATAGTGGTCAGTTTTAAGAGGCATTACAGGGGAAGTTAGCGATAATTGCAAATTAAGCTACATTAAAGCATACGAAACTTACAAAATGTGAATACATAGCAACACATTGCACCAATAAACGTTTGTTCCCAAAAATGTACACAAAACAATTTCCACTATTGTTCTGTACATTACAACGGAAAGGAATAAGAAAGAATACAATTTGTCATTTGATAAAACTAAGTGCTGACTAGAACCAACAACTGCAAAGTATATAATCTTACATCACAATTAATTGACTGGGCTTACATCAGAAAATTGACTAATAACTACAAAGTTAGAGTGTAAAACAGGTTGGCTACACAACATGATACAAAAGAGCCCGTCAATACAATATGTACACATGACAAAACACTAATTGTGACAAAAAGGGTCTGCACAAAAATACCATAAAGCAAGGAAACGTGCTGCATTCAGCATGGGAGTTGCTGCGCCATCAACCATACATCTTGTATATGTTTGTTTCATTAAGCGTAAGGGCTGATGTGCATTTCTGATGGTTGCTATACAACTACTTCAGAATATTGAGGAACAGTGATTTTTGTGCAATGTTATTTATCATGAAAATCGTGTTACCATCATTGTTCTCTAAATCACTTTATGGGAGAAGCATTGGATAAAGTTAGGGTCTGATTCTTATGGATTTTCTTTTAAAATCATATTGATGTTCTGTGGATATTACTGCGCATCTTAATATTCTGATATAGATAAATGCTATTCTAAGCAGTGTTAGCTCTGTATGGAATCCAAAGGAACAGTTGTTTAATAAATGGAGTCATAGAGCGATGATGAGAAACCCCGTACTTCCAATTCTTGATATGCACTGTTGAGATCCTCCTCGCCATGGTCTTGAGTCCTCCTAGAACTGGGGGTGTCACTCGCTAGGTATTTCTTGATGAAATATCTATCCACTTGGTGTCTGAAAATGATATGCCATTCTCGAAAAAAGAGACCTGCTTACTTTGTATGTGAAAAACACTTGATGTCTCTGAAAAGGTGACTTACCGTTTCGAGATGTTATAAAGAACACACACTAGCACAGCAACTAGAACGAGCGTAACACAGAAGGCACCAAGGACTCCGTAAAACATTATTTTCTGTACTTGATTATCCACTGTAATTAAGGATGTATGCAGTAAAACATCATATCTGTACATAACAGAAAACAGAATTTAACAGAGTCGTCCACATTTGCTTCATACTTGGATATATTATTGAAAATAGATATAACCGGCAAACTAACAACTCAACTTTGTGACAAACGGGATGATTTCAGCTTATATATCGTCGACCTCCCAGCTGTATGTAGCAATATTCCAATTCCACTTGCATATGGTATGTATATTTCTCTGATTGGATATGTAAGAGCTAGTTCTGTGTGTGACCAGTTTTTGAATTGAAGCAGGCTACTGACAAACAAGTTGATGATGCATGGGTTTCAACTGTCTCAATTAGAATAACCATCTTGCCATTTCGTTGGTCGTTAGAACGACCTAGTTCTCCAATACAACCTATCATCGGGTCAAATGATGTATTAGGCCGTTCTTCGCACACATATTTTGACTACGGATAAATTCGTTTACTTCATCAAGATAGAGGGTTCACGGCGAGTGTGACCGGTCTTCGGGGGATGCTTACTCCTCCTAGGCACCTGATCATTTCCCATGTTTGTCTCTATTTTTTATTGCTTATAAGAGTTATGAGAAAACTGTTCGTTATTTTCACCTTTCTGTTATGACTGTATGTATACCAACCTTCTAAACAGTCCTTTCCATGCCATCCACTTTTGCAGCCACCTGTACAATTGCCCGTCACATGATGACAATCACGTGATTTCTGACAGAATATGCTGCATTCCTCTCGGCAACTAACACCAAAATGACCAAAGTCGCATACTACAATACATTTATATTTAATTAGTTTCTGAACGCAGAACCAAAGCATATACATGTAGTCATTTTTCGTATTTCTGTAGCCACGCTTCATCACACATCAATGTTACCCTCATCACATTTGTTGCCCCGGTATCCAGGTTCGCATTCATCATTACATGAACCGCTGATGTGATGACACTGCTTGCCGTCCCGACATTCCCCGCATGCTTGTTTACAGTCCGGCCCATACAGATTATCGATACACTCTAATGTGAAAATTGAATTAAAATGCAGGAAAAGTTTGAATTTGTTTACCTTATGAAATATGGTTAATTTATATGTGGATCTTGTACTTCAGCACAGGTAAATGTTACCCTTATCACATTTGTTTCCCCGGTATCCAGGCTCACATCCATCATTACAGGAACCGTTAAAATGATGACACGGTTTCCCCTCCCGACATTTACCACATGTTTGATTACAATCTGGTCCGTACAGATCATCACTGCACTCTATTGTGAGATATTACATTCCAATCAGGTAAGTACATGTTATCAGCAATCCTTGTTGTAATGGAATGAATTACAGTACATTACAGTCACGAATCATTGCTTTTCAGTGGGGAGCATCCATAAGACGATTGATAAGTATATATAAAAAAAATTGCCAATGTTGTTTAGCGAAATCTTCAAAATTGGAGGAGACAGTCTTCTTACAGTTATTGTTTACATATTTTATTGCAAAACATTCCATCTTACTTTCGTCTTATTCACTACTACTGTTATAAAACGCGGTGGACAATTATCCAATATTCATGTATCTTTTACTACATAAAAAAAATAATCACTGGCTATAGTCATTGTCAGAAAATGTGTATTTTACACAAAACATTACTTGTATCACACAGAAGCCCTCTCCATCTAGGTTGGCAGCCTCCCTCACATTCCCCGGATGTTCTGTTACATCGTTCTGGAATTCCACAGTTTTTATTGCATCTTTTTAGGCAATTCATTCCATAAAACCCAACTCGACATGCTACAATTACAAAACATGGGGTAAATATTTTTGTTTTATCTTAGCATTTAATACAGGCACATTATATACTACATGTTTGCATTCTTTACAACCGGAGTAACTTACATGTATGAAACTTATGATGTATAAAATGTTCTAATTATACAGGTGTCGTTTGTTGTTTTAGTGCTGAGAGAGAGAGAGAGAGAGAGAGAGAGAGAGAGAGAGAGAGAGAGATTGCAAATATAACTTATGTCCACAATGGATTCCGTCTACTGTGCTTCATTCCATTTGTTACACCTTTACTTAATTACTTACAAACGTCTTTTTAATACGGATCACTGCGGTCACATGACCAGGATAGAGAATAAAAGCCAGGTGTGACCCACCAAAAGGTGATGTTTACTCCTACAACATACCTGATGTATTCCATACCAATATTAGGCCGCTTTTACATGCTGATTACTTTACTACTGTGTGTCCAGGCGATTGGAGGTGCTTGCTCCTTCTACACACGTGATTCTACTTTTTGTTTTTCATGAAGACCGAGTTTGCCCTACTTTCAATTATTAATTATTGACAGGGTTTATTAGATGATTGGTTAACTGAATTCAATGACTATGTCAGTTGTTCAAAAATCAGAGACGTCATCAATTGGGTTTTTTCATTGAAAAGTTTGGACTTTTTCATACTTAGCAGTTGCATATGCAACAACTCATTGCTTATTTACTGACGAACAAACGATTTACTGTTGAATAGATAGATGTACAACTGTTGGTTTAAAGCTTGGAAATAAGAGAAAACTGAAGATAGTACATATATGTAGGCCTAGTTACATTTTAATTTCCACGAAAAAACACTTTTCTTGATTTGCACACACTGAGCTGATACATCCATAGAATTACGTATATTACGTTCATTGAAACACATTGCCTTCACATGCACCATCATCTCCATACACAACGTCACTGCTTCATAACAGTGACCTTTTCACATCCAAGATGTCTAGGAATTAGCTGTGCACATTACTATTACATGTATATGTTCATTCTTAGTTTATCATGGGAAATGGAAAATACAACGCACATCGTGTGACTTGTTCAAAGGAAGACCCCCCCCCCCTCTATGAAATCAGAGGAGGGTAAACATTTTATATGATTTTTGTTTGTTTTATAAAACCACATTGCAATTGCAGTGAACTTCAACTTCACATTACAGTGAAGTTGTACAAATACTGTAAAACAAACGATAATGATAAAGAATCTTATAGCGAATATAATCTTACAGCAGACAATGTCCATGATGAATGGCGCTAACTTACTTTCGTTACAGGTTAATCCCTGGTGTCCCGGATCACATCCATTCAAACATGTCCCATTAATATGATGACACTGTTCGAAATTTAAACAGTATCCACAACTCTGTTGGCATTTCACGCCATATTTGCGACTGTCACATTCTGTTAAAAAAAGCAATAGTAACGTTTTCCTTCAACAGTACATTGTACAAAGCCTGGCTCCCTAAGTATCAAAGACTTGATATTTGAGAATGAAAGAAAATGTATTTCATACGAAATACATAACCCTATCCTTATCACAACATGGGAGTGAAATATTTGCAAAAAGATTAAAAGTAATTTATGTGCAGCTTTAATAGTCAATCATTTATGTATATTTTAGGTGTTATAAGTCTGCGTCCCTCCTGCGTTACCATATTTTTGTTCCCATTTGTATCTTAGGAATAAAAGGGACATCAATTACATAAACTATAAGGACTCCTGTATTTTCGGAACCCTATTGGGTGGTGTAAACATTGACTAATTATTTACAAAAAACCTATATAACTATCCATCCTTAAGGAAAAACTTGTGTTTTCTATGACCCTCGGGGAAAAACTTTCTCAAAGGTGACGCTATGATTATGTTGTGAAGATAAGCATACTTTTAGAAAAGTTTCTCTACACCTGCACACTTAGAAGTAAAACTAAAACTAAATCGATGCTTATGAAGAACATAAAGTCAAAAACTTAGTACAAAACAAAATTTCGTCCAGCATTATTTGTAGAGAGCATACTATTACTTACGTTCTACACATTTTCCTTCCTTGAAACCTGGCTCACATCCCTTTAAACACATCCCGTTTTTATGATGACACTGTTCCATGTCTTTACATTTCCCACATTCATACTGACAACCTTCACCATACTTTTTGGCATCACATTCTTCCAAAAACAACACAAAAGTCAACACAATTAGTGTACCATTCCATATGATTATGTAATTCAGCCTGATTATGTCGTACATGTTCTCCAGTTTTTCTTTGATAAAAAAAAACCAAAAACAAAACAAAAACAGCGAGTATCATTAGTTAATGGGTAGTAGCATAATATGCAAAGAAAAATGCTTCATTTTCCAGCTGCAAGTAATCCGTCGTTGCGCCAAATGTAACAAGAAGACAATAAATGAAACAAAACAGGTCGAAAGTTTACCTCTACCTTATTTAATCTCTGGTGAGGTGTTTTATAGATTGAACCAGCAGATCACCCGTATTCAAACCTGACACATCGCAACATTTCTCCATCGCTATTGGTATTAAGTTATTGAGATTTGTTTCCGACAACAAATATCAGTAATTCTTAAGTGTTATTCCTTAAGAGATATATTAGATATAGGTGGATATTGTGAAAATTAAGCATATTTACATAATAAGTTTGAAGTGCCAAAACAAACGGTAAAATAGGGCTTTCACGGAACCCTGTTTACCACCTTTTCGTCGAGAATTATCCCACTAGCAATATTAACGAAATTTGGTTTAGTTTTTCTTTTATCAATATATATGAGCAAGTAGTTATTCTTTATATAATATTGCTGCGTTTTTGCTTCCAGACATTTTGTAAAAAAGATTCATTTGCATTATATGATATAAAATGAAGTTTATGTAAGTGTATCCGTTAAGGTACGTAATTCAAAAGTTTTCATATTAATACCAACGACTTACAATACAGTGTTTGCACAGATACGCGACTATAATATTTATAATATTTGGATGACACTATACATTTATTTCTCGGTAATACCATACCTTGTTCACATCGGTGACCTTTGTATCCAGGTTTACACCCCTGACACGCCCCCGTCTCTATGTTACAATATCTACAGTTGATATCTGGACACGGGAGAGAACAGCCTTCTCCGTAAAACCCAGAGCTGGGACATCCTTTAAAATAAAGAGACGCATTTATTAAACACTTAAAGACCACACACTCATGTATCATTTTTAAAGTGTATGGGGGTATTGACAAAATCAAAAGCAAAGAACCGTAAACACCATTTTAAAAAGGTCTAACAATCGGTATGAAACACGTCAGACAGCATTTGACGAAATGATAGCTTGCATTGTGTTAATTACAAATAATAATATCTAAAACAATTAGTATTGAAAATACAGAATGTATATGTTTCTTTTGAAAATATTTTATTTTGTTTTATACATTTACGTTCAAACGAACTGAGTGAATTTGATGTTGAGCCGGACAGTAAAATTTTGCTATTTGATAAAAATTAGGAGACTGTTTAATTATATCAACATTAAAAACCAAATGTAGATTTGTTTGAAGAAAATAGGGCTCATATGTAATATAGAAAACTATATTGTTTCAGAACTAATTTTAACCATTATATGCATATTTAAGATTTTTTTTAAAACTAAAATTTAAAATGTTAATAAAACTTCTTCGTACACAAGACAGAAACGAAAATCATTAATTCAACGTTTATTGAAAATAAAATGCCCAAATACTTAATTATGAATTTAGGCACACAACATTTTTTACATGCAAAGCTGCATCTGTCTTCGTATTAAACTGTAATTAGTGGTCACTAATTACAGTTTAATCAACATGTACTAGTTATATCTCAATGAAATCGTAAAGTATTCAAACATACCATAAACCTCTACTTCACAGAGTTCATTAAATGCATGGGCACTATAACCATCAGGGTAGGTAACTCCAGGTAGTCTTTCGTTGTAGTAAATGACGTATTGCCCGTGAACTGGACACGTGACGTTGAGGATGGCGGGTATGGTGTCTCTTGTGTAGTTTGTGTCGTGGAAACACAATTCTCCCTCTGTTCTGTCGGTTGTGTTTGATACATATAACGAAAACCCCAAAAATCTTCTAGTATAGTGATTTTCTTCACCTGAAATATCAATAATACATATACGATGATTTCAATGTTTATAACAAAATAGCGGAAATTCCTACTTTAATATCAAGTTACATCTCGTGGAATATGTAAAATGTAGAAACAACAAACCCCATGCAGCATTGTCCGTCCTGTAATGAATGGTAATGTGATGTATACTGAGGATGTCCTCTAGGTCCACTCTCCATGTGGTTATCTGTTGATAATTAGCCGATACGATACACTGTCCTCCCCAGGCGCGAAGGTCAGATTTGAGTCCATCTACAGCATTACTCGCATCGGATTTGGCGTCCTCTCCATATTGATGAAGTTGCCATGCCGGTTTGTTGAGGGCAATGTTTTCTGTAGAAAATGAAAACAAATATTCGATGATCACATATACAAAGGCATACATTTAATCTTCAGTTATACGGTTTCCTCAAGGGCACGTTACAGTAAAACTCGGTTAAATACACGACGCTAAAAACGAAATGTTATTCATTCCTTATATATCTAAAATAATCGTACATTGTGACCATATCGAATATAATGAATAATGTTTATACGAAATCAACATTGTTCACCTCTAGCTCTTAATTAAACTTGTATTCGTGATCTTGATATTCTTTGTAAATGATAGAGCAACATTTTATCAGGAATAAAGTGAAATTAGTAATGGTATTGTTGAAGTATTATATTACTATGAATTATATCGTGAAGAATGGAAAAACTTGCATGTATAGTGTATTTATACATCAGTCACGATAAAACTCATTGCCGTTCACAAATCAAGTGCAGATACAGAAGTGGACAACAATTATGGACTAGTGGGGTTCGTTAGCTTAGATGTGTATACTCTCGCTTATTACACTACATGTTCACAGTCTAGTGGATGTATTTCCCTCGAAATAAGGAATTGGGTGGAAATTCTTGGATCAAAATCGTACTCCGAGACGCTATTTCTGTTAAGGGAAGTATAATTTAATCTTTTCTTGAATATTATTACATCCACTATGTACACTAGGAACAATTCATTATATAACGCAGTAACCAATTTAAGAAGATCTTTTTCTACTTTCTACTCTAGAAACTGTTATATATTGTTATACCCCATTGTAGGGTTGTCAGTTTGATCTCCAGTATGCGAATTAAAAGTTCAACAGATTTAACAATAGATTATATCTATATTCTAATGAAACAGTGGAAAAAACGATCAGTGATCAGTGTCATAATCCCTATAAAGAATACAATGCAATATTAAGAGCTAGACAAACACATGCACATGACCACACTAGAGGAGGGATTAGGTGACTGTGTTTCGGACATTCAAATTAAAGAGAAGGAGAGGCATCTACAAATCAAAAAACACAATACAACACGAAGATATGGCGCTGTGTATCATAAGTGTAGATGATAAATATGTAAGAGAATATGTCACTTGAAAGGTGTATGCACTATTAACATAATTTTATAGTTTTAACAAGCATACTTTCGCACAGGCACCTAAAGTATGGATATTTCTACTCCTCCCCGTTTTGGATATTTTTGGTGGCAATACTTTCTCTGAAATGTGTGAATTCCAAGTCTATCTAACCCCTCTTTTCATTCATGTAATCGTGTCACGCTTTTTGTAAGCTTTAGAGATTGGCCCTCTACCGGAATAATAAAATACACAAGGTATGAAACAGAAAATTGTAAAAAAGCAGGGGGTCCCTCTTTCCGGGCACATTTTCCAAGTAATCACAGCGTTACCTAAGGAATTGTGGCGAGCGGCAGGTCAGGAAGATGTCATACTACAAGTCTCTTCAACTCAAAACCCATCTAATATCTTTATTTGACACAATCGTGCGTGCATTGATCGGAGAGGGCTTCATCCCTTCCACTGACAGCCAAAAAGGAGGTTACAGAGTACGAATTTATAATGTGTCATGTCATTGGTCTGCAAATAATCCTGAAACCATTCGGATGACCCCGAGACTAAGCTATGTCTTTGCGAACCAATCACACGACGCGTACAAAAATACATGACACCTTGTTAGGTATTCAAGTCTTAGGGTGGGACCAATATGGTTATCTCATGTAAAAGTATCTTTGAAAAATGTTCTTTTCCACTCTCAGATATGTGTGAGAAAAACTGAATGCTTGGGTTAGGGATTTATGTCCTTGGGTGGTGTCAATATGGTCGTATCTTGAGATGTGCTAAGGAAGTTGGCTCCTGGCCCTTTGAGCACAACTCCACCGGATAATACAACTAAGAATTTACTGCTTCAAAACTTATTCAATTGGTGCAAACATATTACACATCAATTAATGGACCCGATCTAGTTGAATTTTTTTGTGCCAATTCAAATTTTGAAAGGCTTTGGCAGGGATTATATTTTGCGGCGGAAGGATTGATTAATCAAACAGTTCTAAATCTGCATGATATTACAGTTGCTGTTTCATCCATTTATAATTGGATATGTGTACTTTAGTTTTATAATTTATGCTAAAAGTTGTTGAGACTTGGAACAAGTTCAAATGTTGTAATTGATTAATTTGAGTGATTTTTATTTCAAACAGAACACCGATGATTAAAAAAGTTTAGTTTAATTTACTCGAAGTTTTATGTAAAAATTCATTGTTGTCGCTAATCATTCAAACATTTGATCTCCAACACCAACCTTCTTTCAGTTCAATCTTTTTGTGCAATGCCTTGAAAATTATGTGAAATTTAAGAAACTGACATTACTCCTAATATGTCGTTTTAAACTCAGAAACATTGATACCATGATGTTTCGTATTTCAAGCGCAAAAAAGGTCATTACTTATTACCATTGATAGTATTATTTTTTATCTGTATTGTTTTAAGACATGATTATGTATCTATTTTATGTAATGACTGATTTCTGTTGCTTATGTTGTGTTGACCCCAACAGACAAATCAAGTTAAATTGAATAAATCTCGAGTCAATTTTAAGTGCAAAAAGGCCACATTTAGAACAATAAAGCTCAATAACAAGCATTACGACCCCGTTTTTTCTTTTTAATTTCCCAATTCTTATTCAATGTAGAAATCAAAAATAAAATTCCCAAAAATTTGACTTTACTCCAAATCTCAGGTTCGAACCTCTTCAAATCTTATAAAATATTCTCTCCTCCCACATGAAAGATGAAGATGACGAACAGTGATCAATCTCATAACTCATATAAGCAATACATAATATACAGTTGGGCAAACACATATCCCTGGATATACCAAAGGCGGGATAACATGTCTAGGATGAGTGAGCATCACCTGTCGACCGGTCACACCTATATATTGATCAGATAAACGGAGTCGTCCGTAGTCAAAATCAGTGTGCAAAGAACGGCTTGATAATCGGTATGAAACAAGGCCGACAGCATTTGACCCGATGATAGGTTGCATTGGGAAACAAGATTGTTATAACAACCATAGGATTTGCAAAATGCTGACTTTAAACGAAACTGTGGAAATGTTGAAACCCCTATATCGTCAGTTTGTCAGTAGCCTGCTTCTATCTAAAAACTGATAATACACATGACAACCTCTGGCGTATCCAACCAGTTTAGAGATATTAACACCATAAACAGGTGATAATGGAATACTGCTACATAAATATGGGAAGTTGACGATGGACGAAGTGATATAACAGAATGAGCTAGTGGGGGTCAGAATGAATCGAAAACAAAAATACAAGAACATATGTATCACATAGGTATGATTATGCAATCTGACCCCCTACAACACATAATGAAATATCGAAATAGAGCTGCCTGCGATCAAATAAGGTGGGTTTTACAAAGGAAATAGGCCAAATAAAGCAGGCATTACAACGGAGGATGTGGAAGGTGGATGATGGGAATAAAATATTTTTTTTTTTGTGTACACAAAATCACATGAGCAGTCTTTGCACTCCAAGAAAACGGAAAGGAACGGCGCGCTGTGAATGGTCATCCATATAATAAGCTAAGCACGGGGCCCTAAACAAAATCTTACATCATCTAAGTTTGTCTGATCGGAAAATCCCACACAATACAATGATAATAAGGAAACATACTAAGATGAAGCATCCCAAAAGGGGGGCATCAAACAGAAGAAAAAAAACCATACTCAACATCCATTAAACGTGAAATAAACGAATTTAGCATGTTATACAAAACATATATATATATATATATATATATATATATATATATATATATATACCATATTTTACTTATCCAAAATATCCACCATAAAACATACAAAATTAACAGGTTATATAGAAGTAATTATTCATAATAATTACATATTGCTGATTTCGGAAGTTTCTCTAAACCAACAAAGTGATTGATTGTTTTACTGTTTTCCGCTACACTGAGTAATTGCTCAGTTATTTGGTTGCGCCCAGTTTTATTAGTGGAAGAGAAAACCCAAATACAATATATCTGGAAAGAGACCACTGACCTTCCGAAAGTATCATTACATAGTTCCATGACCAACCAAACACTACTATTTAACTAAGTAGCAAATCGAAAATATTTACATACCTTAATGTACACTTATCCAAGAACAGGTATGTGGTGTCCAACTCTTCCTTAGCATACATACCACCCGAATAGTTTGAAGCGAGTAATGCATATTCCACCGCCCCCCCTCCTCCCCCCGCCCCGCTCACCAGTCAGACACACACATGGAATATCTGCACTTCAGTTATACTTAATACTCTCCAGTAATATTAGCCAAGTATTACAGGTAAAACAATTTGGATCCTGGGGTCGACTGTCTTACCAAGAATATAATGGCATTTTGCCCCTTTTGATGCTGGGATAAAAAATAAAGGACCGGAATTAATAGTTGCATGAAAACTTTCAAGCCCAACCAGGTAGGAGATTAATATAATGGACACGACCACGTCATCAAAGGCTACCGAGATTGGTGCTCACCTGTCGGATTTGGAAAATGAATTATTTCTCAACAATACTCAAATATCCTTTGAATATTTTTTCCACAAGCAAGCTGTTTCTCATCCGCCTCACAGTTATTAATAGTTCGTGTATTGTAGCAGATGTTTATCAATTTAGTGTGTATTACTCTGGTATATCCAGGGCCAATGTTTGTCCAACTATCTACAGTAAAATATGTGTGTCTCGAGTATGGTTTATCTCGAATACCCCGCTTGAGTCGAAGTCGACCGCCGGTCCCGGCCGTTTTCCCTATATAAATGATTTAAAAAACTTCTGATATTTCGAACACGGTAATCTCGAATACTCCGCTTATGTCGAAGTATTTTCAAGGTCCCATACCCTAAATTCACCTGGTTTATCTCGAAGTGCAGTCAATTTTATGATCTGCTTACCATACCTGGCGTCGGTAGGTCACACATTCACACCCGCGGTTACATCAATTGTAATTAATGACCGCTAATCCACGCTCGCCTTTTCCGGGTAGACCCAGGTCGCAACAAATGGGTCAATAACTTGGGTGATTAGTGAAGCCTTCCAAAATTACGGCTAAAGTTCACCGCCAATTATGAGCTAACACACCCGATTCCAGGGATGGTGTTTTGAATGACACACGCTCTATCATTAACATGTGGGTTAGATAATCGCACAAAACCGTCGAAGTACGCTTGAAGGTAATGCTCTTAATAAAGATAATGCATTTAATAGTACACGCTTCATCATTAAAACTAGTACAGAGAAAACACGAACATTTATTTGATAAACATTCAAAAGTTTGATTTTTTTTAAAAATTCGTCTTTTTGTTTCTTACCTGATAGGCTCTTTCATTACAACGCAATAACTACATCCCAGTCGAGCCTGGACATCAGTAAACTTAAAGTAAGCATACAGACACGATCAACTTAATTTTGAAACACATAGTGAATTCAATTGGATGTTTATATATATTTAAAAAAACGAAATGTTTGTCTTTGAAATTCCACAATATTAATTTATCAACTTGTATTAAACTATAAGAAACGGCAACAGGGTTTGTGTTTATAATGCAAATCCCATACTATGCATCAAATATCCGCCTTCAAAAACAATATCCCAGATCGATTTTGGATATCTCGAACCCCTCGATATCTCGAAGTTTTTTCGACGTCCCTCGGACTTCGAGATAGAGATATTTTACTGTATTTTGTATTGCTTATGGGAGCTATGAGATTAATTAATCAATGTTCGTTATCTTCATCTTCCACTGTACCATTTACGCAACTCTATGTTCAGGTTTTGCGGTGCGATCAAGTTACTTCTTATTCATGTAACTCATTTAGTGTGTTTTGTTTTGGAGATTAATACTCACAGCATTATTAATTTTTCAAGTTTTTTTTAAGAACATTGTCCCAATGTTTGTGGACAAATGGGTGAGTCGGTAATCACATATGACGATTGTTTCAGCTTCAAAATCTGGGTGTCTCCCAAAACTGCTTCTAAAGCAGGGGTCAATGTACAGAACTGAAATACTTACAAGTTAAAACAAGTACACAAATTAATCTTTCGGTTGGGGCCACACTCATCTCACTTTTGTGAGGGGATGTACAGGCTGGTACACGATAGGGGATGGATTATGTCCGACATCATAATCTACAAATTAGGTAGCACTGCAGGAGACAGGGTGAGAAGGGCGAGTCTAGCTTACCTCCTTACAATGGTGATATCCGTGCGGGTCTGGGCACTGGATGTTTACCACCACCACCATCCCTCATGTACCCCTTACCAGTTAAGTTAAACTGGCGCACTGGGCGACTCCCTAGTTACCCCCACAACAATTCACATACGGTGGAGCATTGTCCCTTTCTGTACCCCCCGAATGTACCAGTACTGTGTATAATTGATAAATTGGTATATGTGTGCTTCTATATGTACGAGCCATAGACATTTACATTACAAGCCAGATTGCAAGTTAATGTGACATTTTGGATATTTATATATCAAAGTCGAATTTTTAAATTAATATTCTTTACGAATAAAAACAATGTTGTTACAAGATTTCTCAGCTGGAACCAAGGCATATTCCTAATGTAATATATCTACTTCTTTTATCACTTCTGGTCTGCTAATTACAGAAAGATACGTGGTTCGTACTTTTGTTTTGATGTGTCTAATGGAGGATTTTAACATTCCTCTTATACTTTTAATCCATTCTGACGATGTTTATCAAGTTCTTTTTCATATTTAGCCAATAATCTTTGATAAAATTCATAATAGAGATGAAGTTCTGTCGCCAATTGAAAGACTGATGTTATCTGATAAAAGAATTAGATAGGTTACATGAGGAATATGTTTTGGTTCCAGCTGACAAAGCTAGTAACAACATTGTCTTTGTTTGTAAGGCTCATTATTACAACTGTATTTTAAACGAACTTGGCATTAATTCCACTTTTGGTAATCATACTTATACTCCAACTGCCCTTTGAAAAGACGAAACTCTTCAAAACCATGCTTCATTTTAGACACATTTAATATTCCAGTCAATGGGTCGAATGAATATGAGTTACCGTACCTATACTGGGTTCCTAAACTACATAAAAACCCTTACAAACAAAGATACATTGCTGTATCCAGTAAGTGCTGTGCCAAGCCCCTATCTTTTCTCCTCACGAAAATGTTAACAGCTGTGAAGGAGAAACTTCAAACTTACTGTGCGACTACATATGTCAGAAGTGGTATTAATCAAATGTGGATTCTAAAATATTCTAAACAACTTTTAGTAAACTTGAAATCACAGAATTTTTCCCAAATCAATAGCATTAAAACCTATGACTTTTCAACATTATACACGACCATTTCTCGCGATAAATTAAAGACTAGACTTTTTAACATCATAGACAGTTGCTTCTTCAACAAAAACGGAAAACGGAAATATTCATATCTAGTGACCAGTCATTCAAAAACTTACTTTGTTAAACACCACTGTAAAAAATATGCTAGAGTTCCTCATTGACAATATTTTCGTGGTCTTTGGTGATCAGGTCTTCCAACAGTCTGTTGGAATTCCCATGGGCACGAATTGTGCTCCTTTGTTAGCTGACCTGTTTTTATATTCATATGAAGCAGAATTTATTCAAAAACTTCTACGTGAGAAGAAAAAATATCTCGCTGTGACTTTCAATTCGACATTTAGATATATCGATGACGTTTTGTCTATTAACAATGATAACTTTCATTCATATGTCGATTTGATATATCCTTGTGAACTCGAAATAAAGGACACCACAGAGTCGTCCACTGCTGCTTCATACTTAGATATTTTATTGAAAGTAGACATTAACGGCAAACTGACAACTCAAATGTACGACAAACGGGATGATTTCAGCTTCTCCATCGTCAACTTCCCACATCTATGTAGCAATATTCCATTATCACCTGCATATGGTGTTTATATATCTCAACTGATTCGATATGCAAGAGCTTGTTCTGGATATAGTCAGTTTTTAAATCGAGGTAAGCTACTGACAAACAAGTTCATGGTACAGGGATTTCAAAAGTCTTGATTGAAGTCACCATTTCGCAAATTCTATGGTCGTTATAACGATCTAGTTCGTCAATACAACCTCGCATTGGGTCAAATGCTGTCTGACGTGTTTCATACCGATTGTTAAGCCGTTCTTGGCACACTGATTTTGACTGCGGATAACTCCGTTTACCTGATCAGGATATGGGGCTCACGGCGGGTGTGACCGGTCAACAGGGGATGCTTACTCCTCCTAGGCACCCGATCCCACCTCTGGTGTGTCCAGGGGTCCGTGTTTGCCCAACTATCTATTTTGTATTGCTTGTAGGAGTTATGAGATTGATCACTGTTCGTTATCTTCACCTTGCATTTGCGACCTTTTGGAAGAAATGATTTGAGGTCCTCATTTACAAGTGCATGCTTATCAACATCAGCAGTAAAGACACTCCCAGCTGGGCTATAGTTGAAAGAAGACGAAGGGCAAGAACATGTAGGTGGGTTAAGTACCAGATGGCTATACCCCTGGGTCGAGGCCTCTGCTGGTGGACTGTTAGTCCCCTTGGGTCTCTACAGCCCAGTAGCTAAGTACTTCGTTACTAGCTTGAAAATACGGATGTATATTTAATTGATGTTATAAAATTTAGAAATTCATTTCAAATTAAGGATTATCTCCCTCACGCATAGCTCTTTTCCTTAGACGAATTCGACTCCACTTTTTGGCACACTGTTTTCCCTATACACTGTAATAGCTCGAAAACTTCATTATTATTTCGGATTTTAAACATTTCGGTTGAGCATCACTGAAAAGATATTATTTGTCGAAATGCGCATCTGGTTCATCAAAATTGGTACCGTAGAAGTTTTAGATGCTGTTCGTTTATAATTAAAAATTTCGGATGCAATAATTGAGTATATTTGTAGGAAATACAGTGTGCACGCGGGTACGTTAAGGCAGGTTATGACATTTTTTACTGGGATAAAATCCGTGAAACAATGTGAGTCCACAATTGAAATAAGTGTATCACTAAGTATATATTAAATTACGATTTTATTTTTTATTTATGCATAAAATAAACCATGTAGCTACTAAGATCCAACGAAATTCGAAATGCTATACTGCTGTTCTGTAATTTCTGTCTGATCAATATGAAAGTAAACTGATGACGTCATGACTATACATCGAGTGACGTTGACACATGCAAGGAATTTGTATCGACAAAATGTGGAGTATTTGAAATATATGCCATTGGATATATGGAATATATATGTGAAACGCTGAAAGTTTATTGATATTAAGAAGGTATGTTGATAGCATTCATTGAGAATTTTGTTAGAGAACATTCCATTTAACATATCGATCCGATTTTCTTCTGCCACACACTTACATAAAACTGCAAAAGTAGCACGTCAGGCCGCATATTTTAGAGACTTTTTATACACTGTGTGAAAGGTCATAAACTAATGTACACGGCAATTACTGATAGAATCGTCTGTTAAGAAAACTTTTAAATAAAACTGCATAGCATCAGTGCAAAATGTAAAAAATGGGCTAGATGGTTTGGTGTTTAAATGTTCAATAATTATTTCTTATTGAAAGTGGTAGGATTCTATCAGTGATTCTGATATACTATGAGTATTTTACCGTCATTATCGCTAGTTAGACCAATATTTATATCTTGGAATAATGTGCTACTTTTACATTTTCTATTAAGGTACATCCATGATGTATTGATGAAAGTCATGTAATGACGTCATACGGAAGCGTATGTTTGTCATGTTGTTATGATACAAAAGGTTCTCATGTAAACAACCAAAATAGTTTCTAAGAGTTAGTAGCTCCCTCTATCTGTGTAAGACAGACTTTAAAAATTATGCAGTTTACGTGCATAAATGAAGCATGACCTGTCTTAACATACCCGAGTATACTTGAATTTAAAATAAGTTAGATTACACAACTAAACTCTTTGATGCCTTTATGGTGAAAAATATTCCTTATGTTGACGGTATATCCTCGTTAATTTAAACATTTGAGCTTAAGGAACTGGCAGCATGATTCGGAAGGTATATCATCAATAACCCATGGTGGCGTAAAGAACATCTCATTGGCAACATCCATAATCATAGAATTCAATGTATATTCAGATGTTCAAAAATAGACTTGTATGGAATTGTTATGGCTTCTTCAAAAAACGTAAGAAAAACGCTCAATGGAACAGTTTTATGCGATGGATGAGAAAAATTAAATACATAGTTATGATGCTCATGAAGCTTTCTACCTATTTTGTGTAAATCATGGAACTCAGGTTTAGGGTCCAGGACATAGTGTGGGGTCAATATGGCCATACACAGTTAAAATACATTAAATCTTGGGAAATATATTATTTCGTTATCGTCACAGTAGTGGATGGAAAAAAAACTGAATGTATGATTTTGATGTCGATAAAGCCTTAATCTACATATACTTAAATCGTACAATCATTGTAAAAAAAAAAAAAGAAAAAGAAAACGTACACAAAACGTAACAAAGACACACATTGCGACACTCCTTATTCCATATGCACCATTTGAAGTATGGGAATGGTTTTATACGACAAACTTCCTACCACCTGGATATATTCTCACAAGAGTTTACAGCTGCTGTGAATATATTTTCAAAGTATCCATGCGCACTTCCGATCAGAAAGAAGAACGCTTTAAGTGTAACCAATGATTTATATCAATCGCTTACAACATTTGATATTTGTAATACATCGACAAGTTATCAATGAAGTGAATTCATTGCCAATTTTATACAGGAACTTCACAAAACGTTTGCAACTCAGGAATTTACGCTCAGTTCCGTATATCACTATTTAGGAACGTGTAAGTGGCCCCATTCATCATCAACACGGAAACAAACGCCATGTATTCGCAATCAATTCAGCTCTCAATACAAGTTTGTTATTTTCACTATGCGGAATCGACCTAAATTTCCTTTAATACACTCATTCTCGAATTTCGAAAATTATCACAAAGACATAAAATCATATTTGAAGCGGCATAAAGAAAAAAAAATTATTCGGCAAATGAATGTTTGTACTTATCAATATTGATTCGTAGTTTAGTCAACTAAAGTTTATATTAGGTATCAATTTTAACTTGTCAATAGGTGGAGTGTCATGTTTAGATAAAATGTCGAGAATTGTCTAATTTGTACTCTCGTGTAACAGATGATATGTGTTGTGTTCTTATTGCTATGGTAAAATGAATTGTCAGTGTATTCTGTCGAGTATGTTTGATAATGCGAAGCCTACGGAGGGTGTTGTGTCATTCCGAAAAAAGTAATACAAATAAGTATACCAATATATGTGTTTAAACATTGCTTGAGTCGAACAAGCTAATGATTATCTGTTACAAATGTGTGTGATTGAAATCGATAATTTTACCAAAGAAGTTTTATTCCGGGTTATACCTTAAGTATTTCATAACATATGTCGGGTTGTGTTTAGACTGCCTATTTGATTGTAAATTTTAGCAATGGATGTTTTATTCCAAACGAATTATGCCTAAAGCTTTTCACAGTATATGTAGGATCATGAGTATCTAGATGATTCCAAGGTTGTCTTATTCTAATGGGGTTATGCATGTGCATACATGTATAGCATAATATATTTGTGTTTCTCATACCAAGTGTGTGCGTTTGTTAATAACGTTATCTTATTCGGATATTTATACACCCCTCCCGGTTACTTTCTGTTTTTACCGATATTGTATATTTTTTGTTTGAAAATTAAGTTAATGAATATACCACAGCTGCATAAGATAGTTTGAATAAGTACTGATACATGAGTGACCTTTTGTGTAACGGTGCAGAATGTTTCAGTGTGTAAATGATATGAGTGATATGATTGTTTTATGCGCCCTCAATGAATAAAGAAGAAAATATGTTTTATATCATGATATTTATCATGCTAACCTTCTTTTCCTTCTTAGTGTGTAAATCAAATTGCATGGGTTGTCATTTTTTAATTGATAACTGGACCTAAACTATGCTTTATTTGAATGGAATTGTTTAAAAAAAATTTCTAATCTCGTCGACTGAATTGATTATACATTTTAGGGAGGGATTCTTGTATATATCTATATGTAGGAATTCTAAAAATAGTATTTATATTTTCTAATTGTGATTTTTTTTTAGATTTGGTATAAGTATTTCCAAATTTATAATTGGAAATATATTGGCTTTTATATGAAATGTATCTTCACACGTGATTGCAGTTTTCAACTCTTTCCTGTTTCACGTAGGTCGTGGAAATTTGTTCTACAAGTTATCAGATTTATGCTCAGATGTTCGAATTGCATTTCTTTGATTTAGTTATGCTTGTCTCTCACTCACCTCACTGTTGTGAAGACTATATAGCCATTTTACACTTATTTTGTGGCACTGTCTGAATCACCGTCCCTAAGTCATAATGATCATTCCCCCTATTTCTTCAACAATATCATGTTTCATTTTAAGACACCGAAAGTTGAATGATTACCTTATGTTCAATTCTCTGAAACATAATACGTATACAATATCGTCTAAAAAGTACAACTTATTGAAATTGGACCATGAATACATATAAATAGAAATGTCCTTACCGTACGCATAGGAAAATACACAGAAAATCAACAGCAGATATATTGAAACCATGATGGTGACCGTCATACAAAATGGACAAGGAAGTTTAATTTTAAAAAATGAAGTGCAGCGCCACGACAAATGATACGCCAGTTTATTAACATGTGTTTAAATTATTAATTATAAACATATGAAAGTGCATGACACAAAATGATGTCGACTCTAGTTGATATACAGACTGAACCACTATCTTTGCTTTAAGGTATGAGGTAATATATGTGTTGTGTCATGCATACCTGTGTATCTAAGAGGAAATGAATGATTGAGTATTTTGTTGAGTATGTTTGATAATGCAAAGCTAATCAAGGATGCTGTCATTCCGACAGAGTAATAAGATATGAGGTAAATTCAAGATATGTTTGTTGTAAATTGCAATCAACTTATATTGTTAGAACCCGTCAAGCAAGGATACATGTACTTCGTTACTAGCTTGAAAATACGGATGTATATTTAATTGCTCTTATAAAATTTAGAAATTCATTTCAAAATTAAGGATTATCTTCCTCATGCATAGCTCTTATCTTTAGACGAATTTGACTCCACGTTTTTGGCACGCTGTTTTTGGCTATAATAGCTCTAAAACTTCATTGTTATTTCGGATTTCAAACATTTCGGCTGAGCATTACTGAAGAGACATTATTTTTCAAAATGCGCATCTGGTGCATCAAAATTGGTACCGTATAAGTTTTATACTATAGAATGCTTCACATTAAGTTTTGAATCTGATAAGTTTCCTATCCATGTATAATATGTACAGATAAAAAGTGTGGGATATCCCTACATATACAAAATCGGTAACAAATTTAACTTAATGTACCGTTAAAGTAAGCCACCCCACCCTAACACCATTTTGAACAATGCTCGCTGCATTTATTCATCGATCAATTGACTGTTTATTTCATGAATTTATTTTATTTTGGAATCAGGCTTATGCATATTTTAAACATCCTCTTTAGTCAAAATCTATGTGACACACTTCAACTAACCCAATGGCAATTGATTATATCATTGATGATACAAGACAATGTAATAGGTCACAGAAACCGGTATTTTTGTCGGTAGATATAATAGAAAGGTTTTATACTATACCGTCCCCTAATAAAAGTCACAAGGAATGAAACGAGTTTTAACTTAAATCTCCGACTCCAAATAGCTCTAAAATTATGTTTTTATTGGCAGTCCTCCCAACATTCGTTCTTTTCATCGAATGCAAACTAGTTTCTATATTTCTCTTCTGTTGTACTATTAAGTAACACAATGTATATATTTTCACAAGGTATCTTAAGTGGTGTATATACAATGTGCAATCATCGGATATTTCCTCTAAACCAAGTGATTATATCTTAGAACTCAAATTTCAGCTGTGCGTTTCTTAGCTTTATCTGTCAAGTTTGTGAAACGACTGTGATTCTGTGATGCTACACTTCTATAGGTGACAAAAATGAAGATAACAAATTATTTTCCTAGACTGAATAATTGATTGAGTATTGTTTTACGTCCCTCCCAACAATATTTCACTCATATGGAGACGGCACCACTGCCGGTGAATGGCTGCAAAATGTAGGCCTATGTTTGGCGCTTATGACCATTGAGCAGGGAAGGATCTTTATCGTGTCACACCTGCTGTGACACAGGACCTCAGTTTTTGCGGTCTCATCCGAAGGGCAGTCCCATTTAGTCGGCTCTTACGACAAGCAAGGGGTACTGAGGACCTATTCTAACCCTGATCCCCATGAATGAGAATAGTACAATGACGACGTTTTTCAAACATGGTGTTGATTCCAGTTTGAATAAACATAATATTAGGCCGAATCACGGAAACGTTTCATTATTATCAAATATCGAATTTGGGCTAGTCGTCTTCATATCTACTGGTTTAAAGGGCAGTAAATTACTAATTGATCAGTAGAAATTTAAGATGATAGCCCAAAGGAGAGGTGAATGAAAATAATTATGTATAGCTCTGTATCACTGCATTGGATCCCTTTAAAAATCTATACATTATCAACTTAGATCCGCTTACCTAAACTGCGCAAGACATTGGGAACATCCATGGTGTCCTTGTACAGACAAGTACATAGAGTTGCAAGATATTCATATCCCCCTTCTCGCAGCCAAAATGTGTGTAACATATGTTTCATGTAGCTAGAATCTTAAAACCTGACTTTAAGTCAAGATGGTACGTTGCCTGCTATTGTCGACAGTTTAAACATTTAAACATTTAGTCACGTACACAATAACTGGGTTTAATTCACAATTAGTCTGTTCTAAAAAAAAAAAAAAAAAAAGTAATTTCATTTCATCTGAATAAAGTTGAATTGAAATGCGCATTGGATCAATGATCCAGAATTGCTATTCATATGCATCAACATATTTTATTAATTCCCCTATGTGGAACCTGCCAAATACTTTTCGAACTTGACATCGATAATACCGTTACACTATTCAAAACAATTTGGGCCCTATATGAAAATCGTTTAATGAATGGAGTCAGGTTGAAGATGGACTAAATTGTCCCTATTCTTGGTAATCACTGTTCACGTTCTCATTGTCATGTTATAGTGCCATCCTACCTTTCCTGGAACTGGGGGAGTCAATTGCTTGGTATTTCTTAATTATGTCTCTATCCATTTGTTGTCTGAAATGAATATCAATGATTTTCGTAATCAACTTCCCTATACACATTCCAATTCCCTAAAATATTCCATTTTATCCATAAGGATTTCGACAACATATGCTGAAGCCGAAATTTTGGAAATCCGATATAACAATAAACTTGTAAGAACTAATAGGAAAATCTGTGTCAAAGACTGAAGCCAAATTCGTCTAAGGATCAGAGCTATGTATGAGGGAGATAATCCTTACTTTTGAAATGATTTCTAAATTTTATCACAGTAATTAAGATACACCGATGATATTACATCTGTTAACAATCATCATTTTCATTTTTACATCAATTCGATATAGGCCAATCCAAAAACATGAGCTATCTTTCCTTGATCTGGAAAGTACTGCTCGAAAAGGGTCATTACCAATAGTGCAGACGGCTGCAAAGATATTGCTGCATAATCTTACAGCAATCACGCCAACAAATATGTTCACGTTAGTAAAAAAAATCACAATACATAGGTTTCCTTCATACACGTGAAAAAATAAGCTTTGCATGTAAAAATAATAGAAAATTGATATTGTAAATACAGGAGGACAACCCCCATCCCATCCAATAGAACGTTTTATCGTTAAAGTGATGTGGATTGCTACGAAGAGCCTGTCCCGAGACACAGTCAGATTATTCTAACTAACCCGTTCCAGGATTTCACGTGTTTTATGATTGAAGTTAGTATATATATCATATATTGCACAAATTTCCTCAGGACCTTTACTCTTAACTTAGGACCCCGTGTTTTAACACAGGCAGGTTTATAATAGAATATCAAAGGTTGCTTGTTCAGTATCAATGTAGTACATGCAGTAATAAAAGTTCTGACACTATGTACGTCTAGGTATGTCAGACTGACACATCTGAATTCTGGAAATGTCCACCTCCTTCGATTGGCGAGTACAATCTAACGTAGCCTGTGCTTGTAAATGAGAGGCAAATGACAGATTCCCAACTGATTACTCACAAATACAGTTTCAAATACAAGTATAAACAAATTCTTTATCGTCACAACTCATCTTTAAACTGACATTTACACATGCAATGTTTTGAAAATAAAATAATTAAAATTGAAGCCCCTGAATAGTAATACGCGGTATAAATAAGTCGGCAGGAGTATGTACCTGTAAATTCAGCCATTTTGGGGTAAAATATTTGGAGTTTTAAATCACATTATTTTGTGAATTTGTGGCAAAAGGTGAATCCTTCTGTTATGACACAGTACACGCCTACATAATAAAACATCTCAAGGGGACTCAACCGAATAAAAAGAGGGAAAATACAGAGACGTCAAAAGCATCATATTCGATGTTAAAACCTACCTATCCCTCAAAGAGTACATCTGAGAGTGGCAAGTACCCCCTACCCCTCCCCAGACCACATTGGAAAAATAATTTATATCAATCAAGCAATAATTAACAAATGTAAATTTATTTGGATATAATTACCTATTTTACTGCATTTTGAATATATCAGTTGAGACCAACAATCCCAGCTGAATGCTGCACATGTACAAATGATTTGCACACAGCGTTGATACGTCTAGTTACTTTGAAGTGAGTTAGCCAAATATTGCAATCTGGTTAAGTTTCCAAAAAGTCGGATGGTAGTGATGGAATAATTTTAGCCCTGGTAAACCAGTGAGAGCATTGGTTTCTTACTTTACATAATTTGGAGGATTTTCGTTGGAGGGGGTGGGGGTACCATTATATTCAAGATCATGACACGTTTCGATCCTTGCAAAAAAAAAACGAGCTTTGAGCTGATGAATTGCCATCATCTTTTGATATTCAGTAGTTCTGTTCTGATTTCGTACAAAATGATCATACCAGTCGTTAGAAGATATTTGTAAAGAAGTGAGTGTCTGATTCCCAATTCGATTTTTAAAAGTCTGCACCCCCCCCAAAAAAAAAACCCCACACCCCTGACTCGATCAAAGAACTTTGTTTTCATTAGCATTTTCTTACCCCTCATACAAATGGTTTGAACTGTTTTCAATTTTGAACACCATCCTGGATTCTCAACATAATACTTAACATATTGTGCAGTCTGATTGTGTTGCTACCCGGAACTTGTCATATTCACACTAAATGTTAGAATACAAAGAGAGATAGCTCACGTTTTCGAATAGGCCTATATCTCAGTGAACTCGAAATAAAGACACCACAGAGGCTTCCACGTCTGCCTCGTACTTAGATATTTTAGTCAGAAAATAGATACTAACACCAACTAAACATTGCATCAAACGGAATTAATTAGCTTTTGTGAATTTCTTTAGCCGAAAGAGACATATACGTTTGAATGATTGATTTTAGAAACCCAAAATCGCAAATTGGTATGCTCACATGTGGATCCCCAAAAATATCGATTCAGTTATTACAGCATTTGTACATTTTTCTTCTGAAAATAATTGGGTTCGTGTAGCTACCAACAATTTCTAGTACGTATGTGAATCCCCATCGTCGGATACCCACAGCTAATATCGTTGTCTACTCATCATCCGTAAGCAAACCAGTCAAAATGTCGTTGTATTTAGTTAGTATGCTCGGATAATTTGATTGGTGCCATTCAGAAACCGCAATGGCATTTCAGCGAATTAGAGGTAGTGTAACGAATATATGTTCAGCAACAACATAAACCTGGAGGACAAATTTTTCATAGTGCGAGCTAAGTTCAATTTCGACGCTTCAAAATCTTTTCAGGAGGACACAATTACACAGATGTTGAAAAGATGAGAATCCTTTTTTGTCAATTAAAACAGGTGGCAGTAGAAATATTTGTTATCCAGATTTTCAACCAGTGTGGATGATAATAAACGGGTGCAAGTGCAGTGTTCTGGTCGTTTCACCATTAATTTCGATAATGAGATAACAATGTGATTATTTGAAATCGTGTAACTTTACTGCCAAGTATATTGGCAGATATTAAAGCGAGGACTGTGACATTATAAATGGTCGTTTTCAATTCCTGTTTGCTTCACCCTAATCCATTTTGACAGTGGATAAATGGAGGAACATGCTGACCAACAGTAACCATTTCAAGCTGTTTGTTGTTGATTAGGCCCATACCGTGCTGCATTGGTACGGAAAAAAACTTTACTTTTCATGTTAAAGATATATGATATTATATTTAAAAATAACCGTGAAGACTTGTATCATTTCTACGTTACAGTACTGTACAATAACAATCCCTAACTTTATTTAATAAGTTATTATGTTTTCAGAGTATATGTTTACAGATAAATTGTCACAAAGGCAACTCACATCTACTTTCTGCCAATTCGCATTCCTTAAACAGCCAAAATTAAAATCCCCTTAGGTGTCTACATATGGAATTGCACATCTTAATTATTATCAACTCGTATTCCATTTCAACTCGCTTAATCCCACACAGATCTTTCTCCTTATGCTTATGATGAAGCAAACACATACATAAGTATTATATCATTCACAAACTCAAAAACTGCAAACTATTTTACAACTCCAAATGAACACACACTGTGTATTGAACCCACACAATCAGAAAAATTCACTCCAGCAAAGGTTCAGTCTTGACCTTAACCATTTTTGTTTTTCATTTGATAAATTGATAGCATAAATATCTCAAAAAAAGTTGTCACTTTTGGTAAAGGGATGCCTTAACAATTGGAAATCCAGTTGGCTTTTAGGTGGGGCGATTTGGTGAGGGTTGAGTTGCCAATGGTTTTACTTGTCCTGCACCAAACTTAATTGTCAATGTGAATATGTGGTAATATTGAGGGGTGAAAGTGAAACGGAGATGGAGCTTCTCCGTGTATGGTCCAGCAAGGTTGCTGAAATTAGACCCCTCATAGAATGGTATGTCCTGTTGATAACTGTAACAGCTAATAAATCAGCACGGAAGGAAATACAGAAACAAGTTTTGTATGATAATTGGCAATGAAAACCCAGATAGAAAGAATATTAAAATATTTATTCATAAATTCAAGAGTATTGTATCATTGTGCGACATTTTCTACTTTCTGATTTATTTGATTAAAAGAGAACTTTGTGAACGATATTTGATATTCTACATATCAATTAAAACAGGCAGTGAAGTATTTTCTACTTTTGGGATGAAATTTGGCCATCTTATTAGACATGTTGAGACAATGTATATGCCATTCGCAATTCCCAGACACTGTGAAGGAAAAAATAAAAGATGGTGGAAACATTTCAGTTTTAGTTGCGACAATTGCAGCTGGGATGGGAGTCAATTTTAAATTTTTTAAATATGTTGTAAACTATGGACCTCCTACCGATATGTATAGATTCGTACAGCAGATTGGTAAAGCAGGACGTGATGGAGCAGTTGCCATGGCCTTGTTACTTCAGACATGAAAGTGAGGCATTTATGTTGTGACATATGTGATATGAAATGTGGTTGTAATGGCAGCGACTGTTTAAATTTTGTCCATCCATTATTTTAAAACACAATATTCAGGCTAATACTTGACTTTAAATAACCCCCTCCTTTTTTGGGAATCCTGCATCCACCATTGTAATGACACCATGACAGTAACAATGTTAAAAAAAACCGCATCATAATTTGTATACACAGTCTATCTTGTAAACAGGTTACACTTTCATCAATTAATCAACATAAACATTAAGCATACCGTTCAGTTGTTTCATTTGAAATACCGTGTGCAACTGGGCCTAAACTCTTCTGCAGCATGGCGAATTCATATAGTGACTTTGTTATTGTAAACGGAGGAATGAACGCATATTTATATCCCTATATATCTATGATGCTGTTAACATAATGTGTCCGAGCAACATCCACCACCGCAATGAGCGAAACATCTACTATGATGATTTTCTGTATTAATGATTGAAATGCGTAAACCAGGGAACCAGGCATGTGACAGCTGACAACCTTTTTTCGTCAATTAATACAATGGTGAAGCAATTTCACTGTAACTTATCTTGTAATTACTCAGGATGGCAATTTTTACGGTTGTAAGAAATAGTTCATTCTTGAACCACTTTGACCTTCTCTGGGTCTGGACTAATTAACACCATAATCACTATCAATGTGACCCAAATAGTTAAACCATATCACACAAACTCGATAAGTCTTAGGTCAGCAGTCGCTAACCTTTCAAAATCTTGAAGGTGTACTAAGTGCTCATCAGATGTTCTTGAGAACACAATTATATCATCCGGGTATACGAGACATGATTTACTTGAAAGCCCACACAATACAACATCTACAACTATCTGAAATGTACCTGGTGATTTTGCCAGTCCCATAGGTAACACCTTAAATTGAAAGAAACCCACATGGGTTCTAAATAGTGCATACAGTCTGAACTTTTCATAAATTTACACCTGATGGAATCAATAAGCTGGACTACCATGCTGGACTCAGTCATCCCAAATTGTCTAAAGATTCCTCAGTGGTTAGTATAGGTTGAGCGTGGGATTTTGAACATGTTTTTGGCTTTCTGTTATCGCAAACAAACTTATAACCAAAACCATATAAGTCAATGTAATCATCTTTACTTCTTGACATCAAGAGGGCAAACAATTGGTCTGCCTATGATAAGCAATGAGCGAATAAATAAACATGTTCATGGTTCATGTCCAGGGATAGGGCTAAGCTGAACATATATGTATATTCAAAATGCATTATACCGTAGATATTCCTCTTTGGTTTTGGACATGAAGGAGGCAAACTGTTTGCATGCTTATGTTGACCATTGAGCCTTTTACCAAAGCCGAAACTCATGACCTGTCGATGAAGGCCTTGGTTCAGACCTAAGGTTGTGCCACGTTGGCTATATAATAAAACTGTAATCTTTGTTACTTTTGACATCAAGAAGACAAACTATTTTCATGATTTTGGACAATAAAACCTCTATCTAAATTGTGAGATCCATGAATCCATGGTTTCGGTGTCAAAAATGGGATATATTGGCTACATGCATTGTGGTGCATGTTTTGAGAATGCAAAAGAAAATCTGGACTTTGAGTTCAGATCCTAGGGTGGGGCATAATTGATCATATGTTGAAAATGCAATATATTTTATTAAAAAGCTTTACCCCTAGAAATTACGTAAGAAGGTTATATAAGATATGTTTATTATAATGTCTTTGTTTTGTGACATTGGTTAGTAAACATGGAAACAATACCAACAGTTATAGAACTTTACTTAAGGTAGTATCAGCCATCGACAAGCTGTGGTATTCTTTGTTTTCAAACATAGGAATATTGGTTGGTCGTATATTGTTTAACATTCGGCTCGAGTATACGAACAATCGTACAAAATTCATCAATGTGTAAATACTTCAATATTCAAAGAAAAGTAGAAAAATTTTGATAATCAAAATCCTTGCAAATAGCATATCGTCAAGTTGTTCATAGATGGCCTCTTTTGGAAATTTGAAAGTAGTTAGAAGGAATTAAAAGGACAAAACTTTATAATATTTTCGCAAAATTGTTAAACAACAACGTGTAATTTTCTAACACAACATGAACTAGAGTATGAAAGTGGTACAATATACACCCGTCGGATAGTGAAATTCAAACATGAAGCGTTACAATATACACCTGTCGGATAGTGAAATTCAAACAGGGAGCGGTACGATATACACCCGTCGGAAAGTGAAATTCAAACAGGAAGCGGTATTATATACACTCGCTGGATAGTGAAATTCAACAAGCGGTACAATATACACCCGTCGGATAGTGAAATTCAAACAGGAAGCGGAACAATATACACCCGTCGGATAGTGAAATTCAACAAGGGGTACAATATACAGCCGACGGATAGTGAAATTCAACAAGCGGTACAATAAACACCAGTGGGAAAGTAAAATTCAACAAGCGGTACAATATACACACGTCGGATAGTGAAAATCAAAGAGCGGTGCAACATACACCCGTCGGATAGTGAAATTCAAACAGGAAGCGGTACATTATACACCCGTCGGATAGAGAAATTCAAACAGAAAGCGGTACACTATACACCCGTTAGATAGTGAAATGCAACAAGCGGTACACTATACACCCGTCGGATAGTGAAATTCAACAAGCGGTACACTATACACCCGTCGGATAGTGAAATTCAACAAGCGGTACAATATATACCCGTCGGATAGTGAAAATCAAAAAGCGGTACAATGTACACCCGTTGGAGAGTGAAATTCAAACAAGAAGCGGTACAATATACACCCGTCGGATAGAGAAATTCAAACAGGAAGCGGTATAATATACACTCGTCGGATAGTGATATTCAAACAGGAAGCGGAACAATATACACATGTCGGATAGTGCAATTCAACAAGCGGTACAATATACACCCGTCGGATAGTGAAATTCAACAAGTGGTACAAATACACCCGTCAGATAGTGAAATTCAAAAGGCGGTACAATATACACCAGTCGGATAGTGAAATTCAAAAAGCGGTACAATATACACCCGTCGTGAAATTCAAACTGGAAGCAGATTATGCACTCTGAATTCATACAACACAAAATCTTAATAAAGTGGATCATCGTGCACCAATCCATCTGACATGTGTACGAATTATGTATTTCTATGAGGAAAAGTTTCTGACAAAATGTCGGTGCAATATCTATAAATGATGATAGAAAGTCCAGGAGATCATTTGATCTTTCTACCTTTAGCCCTAATGTAGGTCAAGGTACACCAGTTAAGTTTAAATGTTTGAAATGTGAACTGCATTTCTCTTAAAGGGATGGGGGCTGTGACAAAAATTCAGAGCAATACCTGTGGTCATACCTAAAAAAAAGAACAACTGGAACAACTTTTCAACCAATTATATCCTTAAAGTAGGTCATAATGCAAAAATCCAGCTGAAATGTTAACTGCATTACTATTCCTCCGAGAGAAAGTCTTTGATTAAATAGCAGGACAATATACATAAAGAAAAAAAGTATGGACAACTGGTTGACCTATTTTAGCTCAAACGAAGGTCAGGGATAGACCAATTCAGCTGAAATGCAAGATGAACTTTTAATCCTCCAAGAGAAAGCCTTTGACATAATACCAGGACAATACCTATATCCGTAATTGACAAAAACCCCAAAATTGTTTGACCCAGTTTTAGCCAAAACATAGGTCAAGAAAGTACCAATCCCACTAAAATGCAAAGTTAACTTGTATTCCTCCAAGAGGAACCCGTGACTAAATCGCAGAGCAATGTCTGAATTCGTAATTTAAAAACTGGAAAACTAATTGACCTATTTTTAGCCCAAAAGTAGGTCAATTGATTGATTGATTGTTTTGCTTTTTTCCGCCACACTCAACAGTTTTTCAGCTATCTGGTGGCGCCCAGTTTCTATTGGTGGAAGAGAGAACCCAGATAATGTACCTGAGAAAAGACAACCGACCTTCCGAAAGTAAATTTGGAACTTTCTCACTTACCGGTGCGAGCGGGATTCGAACCCGCGCCGACCAGAGGTGACCACTCGGCCACGGAGGCCCTAAAAGTAGTTTAAGGACGGACCGATCCAGCTGAAATGCTAACTGAACTTGTATTCCTCCAAGAGGAAGTTTGTGACTAAATTTAAGGGTACTATGTATCCATAATGTAAGAGAACCGGAAAACTCTTTGGCCTATTCTTAGCCCGAAAGTAGGTCAATGATATACCAACCCAGCTGAAATGAAAACTTAACTTGTATTCGTCCAGGAGGAAGCCTGTGACTAAATTTCATGGCAAAATATTTACCCATCGTGAAAAAAACCCGGAAAACTGTTGACTTACATTTAGGTCTGATGTAGGTCAAGGACGGACGGAGTAATTCAGCTGGAATGCAAACTAATTTTTTATTGTTTTGAGAGGAAGCTTATGTATAAATTTCAGGCAAACGTCTGTATTTGTAAAGAAAACAATTTCGGAAAACTGTTTGACTTATTATAGGAAGGACCAATCCAGCTGAAATGCAAACTCACTTCTTAAGATAGAAATTGTGACAAATTTTCAAAGTCGTACATGTATCTGTTACAGGAAAAAGTCACAAAACACGACCTCGGACGGACGGACGGACAGACAGATAGACGGACACAAGGGCAACGCTATAACATAGTACGTCCGGTCTAATGACGGGGTATAAAAATCAAATCATTGTCACATGCACAAGGTTCTCACTTGTAACTTGTTGGAGGGGTTAGACGAACACATTATGTACCCTCCATATCGTAATAATCTCCAAATATAGCGGAAACACCGCTATAAGAGAGTTCGAAAAGGATTAACATGACCCAGAGTGACCAACAGAGAAGTCGCATGGTAAGTTCCAGCTTGATATGGCAGATGAATGAAAATTAAAACAGAAAACCCCCAACGTATGGACGGACGTGCAAGCACCGTTGTGACATAATACGCCTGGTTTATAGGCGGTTTCTAATAATGAGCAATGTGAGACAAAAGACCATCGGGTCTTATCGATCACCTGAGTATCATAGTCCGAAAAAAGAGTCTCACATTAGCATTGAAGCCTCAATATAGAGTCTGTTTACATGTTTATAATCTTTCAAAATATGCATACAATTCCTATTACAGAAGAAGTAAAAATGGAATTTTTAATCCTATAAATCATTTTGAAACCGCCCTCCCCTGAAAGCCTAACACCTGACCAATGGGCAATGAATTTCATCATAATCATGTATAAAGTTTCTCCCATAACTGTACAATGAAAAAAGAGAACACAAGATTTGTATACATTTATTATGTTGTCATATAGGTCCTGCCCAAGGCTCTGAACTTCTTACTCAAGAACCATGACTTTTCCAATATCCGTAGAAAGCTTTATAGACATCATAGCCATGCATTTAGTTATTCTCAAGTACATTTACATATGGGACTAGAGAAGAATATATTTTGAGATTCGATTCGTTTGCACTATATGGCCACCTTGGCCTTGCGTTAGGGTCTGAACCCCTGACCCAGGAATTTCACAATTCAGTTAGAGTTATATGGACACTATAATCATGCATTTATTTATTTTTTTCTCAAATGTATTTTGGAATAGAGAAAATCTTTTAAAGATAGATTACATTATCATTATGTGATCATCTTGGTCTTCATCCAAGGGCCCCAACCCCTGACTCACGAGTTTCACATTCAACCCCTGAATCACGGGTTTCACATTATTTTGTAGAGAGCTTGATGGACATTTTGATCATGCATTTAGTTTTTCTCAAATATATACAGAAATAGACATATATATTTTCTAACATTTAATATATGTTCACTAGATGGCCATATTGGTCAAGCCCTAGGGCCTCAATCCCCAATACGGGAACCATTTCAGTACTGAGCTTCATGGACACCCTGATCATTGATTTAGTTTTTTTCCCCAATATATATGAGAGTAGAGAATATCTTCTAAAATTTCATACATGTTCACGAAATGGTCATATTTACCCTGCCCTAGGTCCTGAACCCTTTACCCAGGGGTCATGAATTTCACAAGTTTTATCAAGGGCTCTTCTATATACTTCTCGCACCGAAAATGATAAAATTGGCATTGTAGTTCTC
>NC_079171.1:40237112-40307112 GCF_947568905.1 Ostrea edulis | reverse complement strand
TGGTAAATTGTCGATTTCGTCTACATCATCGCCGTTATCAAGTGCTACATTATGTACGTTCGTCAAGTTTGTGTTGTGTTCGTTTAAAATCTGTCTTTCCCAACTTTCATTGTAAATGTATCGCTATCAACTGTCTCAATTTGTGAAACGGAAACTAATGCAATGCCGAGTGATCGACCGGACATGACGAGTTGTGCTAACTAACTGCATATCATCACTATCTGACTCGCCGTAGAGCTCCGAGAAGTCCACGAGGAGAAACTCTGCTTTTGCAAAACATAACGGGATTGTTGCCGATTTCGTTTCATTCCAAGAATGTATCGGATTCATCGATTAATTGAACTTTGTCTTTTAATGTCAGTTCTCGTCTCTATCGTTAGGGGGAGGGCGCCATTAACTTGTGCGTGGTGCTGTCATAATTGAAAAGTGCACCCCTAAAAATAAGGTTTTATTTTAAACTGATCGCGACTCATCGCCAGTTGCACTCTTTTACTTACATGTGGCTTCCCTTGAGACAGCCTTTGTGTACACCGCGCAGGGCTCGAAATTAACATATGCCCGTCAGTCTGTGACAGGTTAAAAGTATGGTGGACTGACCGACATTTGTTTTAGTCAGTCTGATGGGACGGGTTAATTTTCTAAAGCATCATTTTGGAAAATATACTTATGAAATCTTATACACACATTTGGCATGCTTCTCTAGATATCAGACGAACCTGATTAGTAAACATAAATCTCACATAAGTGTTACAATATTGTCAGAGACATATTGAGTTAAATTTCATTTTCATAACATAAATGAAATGTTTTATCATTTCTGGAAAACTCTGTTGGACTGGTAAATTTTCTGCGGACTGGTTGAAATTATACCCCATCAGTCCGGCTGGACTGGTGACATAAAAAGTTAGCTTCAAGCCCTGCCGCGTGTGATCGACCGAATACCGACAGGTTGGTCATCGTGGGGTGGCTGGTTTAAATGCGATAATTAGAGCTAATTACGAGCAGTTGGGACCTTGTGTACACCGAATACAATTGACCGCAACAATTAGGGTGGTGTATCATTGAGGGGCCGGTTTACACAGAATAATTAAAGTTAATTGATAGCAGTTGGGACTGTGTAAGCCGGCCGATATACAGAATACACGGTATCCGGAGTACAGGGAATTATAAATAAAGGATTTGTTAAAGAAATGTTAGGGACTATATTTTGTGGCCGGAATTGACAGAGCGCCGGAGTACTCAGAG
This sequence comes from Ostrea edulis, assembly GCF_947568905.1. Classification (NCBI taxonomy): domain Eukaryota; kingdom Metazoa; phylum Mollusca; class Bivalvia; order Ostreida; family Ostreidae; genus Ostrea; species Ostrea edulis. The sequence goes on along the minus strand of NC_079171.1, from coordinate 40,305,867 downwards.
GCCGGTTTGGACAAATTATACTGTATATATATATATTTATAGAGAGAGATGGAATTAAAGTTTCTTCAGAAACTGTGTCCACAATACATTCAAGAGCATAATATAATACATGTTCCGTTTCACCCTTTTTATGGTAAATTCAGTGAACTTGTGGGTCTCCCAAGTCTGTATATCGGATAGAAATAAAATATTTAATAAATTTTTACATTAACTTTTATTGAATTGTCAAAGATGGATTACTGAACGGGAATAAATTATAAAAGTAGATAATTTCAATAAAAATGGAATTTTAATATCTCATATAAAAAAATTCCCAAATGTGGGAATACCCTAAAATATTTTCTCTAGTTAAACGAATAAATTTAATTAACGGGCATCAGTCTCCAATACTAATAAATTAATTGGGATAAATTAATTAAGTACCCATCTGCTTTGGGTTTCCATTCTTTTCTTTATCGTGTGCTATCCTCGTCAGTGGAGGCCATGGGCATAAATGCTGCTGATGAACAGCTGATCGCTGTTTATATCGTATTTCGTTGCTAGAGAAATGACGTACCATCCGCTCCCCTTTCCCGCAATTAAATTTGCACCGGAAGTCTATTGTCCTAAGCGATCTCGTTATAGTCAACACAATGCGAGATCCGCGGGAATTGGGATTATGTCAGTTGGAGGATCTTACGACGCTTCATAATGTCGGAATAACATAATTAGGTTATTTTCAAGAATACGTTAATGGGAAGTGCTTGTTGATGTGTCAATCTTTGATATGAAAGACATCGTTATCTCTACATAACCAACCAATGAGGGAAACTCGGGATAACAAACCATGCCGATAGCATTCTCTACCCAGAGATACGTGCGCTCCTCGCACTACACCTCTGTCAACGGCTTTTTACAGAAATCTTGTAAAAGTTTCTTTGATCCAACATTTCTGTTTTGGACTAAATATTTAGTCATATTATGATATGTTTTTGGTGCAATTAAATTGATGCTTACTGTAAATTGTTTAAAATCGACGTTTTCTGATCATAAATTTGGAACTACTTCGTAATATGCGTATGAATGTAGGATAAACACGTGGTGGAGATTTAAATGCAAACATGGAATCAAAAGTAAGAAAGGCTGTAAAAATACGATAAAACTTGTAAAATAAGAGACAAACAGATAAATGGTAAATATGTACTTATTAAAGTGTCAGCTGGCTATGAAAAGAGCCTGATGTATCACCTGTTGCCTGAACTTTTAAAGTGAAAGGAAACCGAGAATGATTGTTTATATCATGTGATTATATTGTCACGTGATTCCAAGCGTTGACAGAGGTGTATGTGAAGCTTGTGTAACGTGCCCTCTGGTGAGAGAATGTGCCGATAGTAACATGAAAAATTAAATATCAAGATCGCGTAACACTGCTCCCTTCCTAATAGGCATTCGTCCTCGAATGGTAACTTTGTAAATCCATTGAAAGGAAGAGAATCAAGTGATGTCAAAGGTAAATATATTTTCAATTATTCTGTCATGTTAAGCATTTTAAAATATTTACAATACTTATACTGTAAGAAAGCATTATCAACATATTATCTTATAACAATAACTATCATATTTAGATAACAAATATATATATATATGTGTGTATGGACCGCCGCGATGGCCGAGAGGTTAGAGTGTTCGCCCCGCATGCGGGAGGCCGGGGTTCAAATCCCGGCCGCGACAGATCGAAGTTGTTAAAACAGGTAGTGACAGTTCCATCGCCAAACGCTCGGCATCAGGTGTGAATGTCACGGGTCCTCGGAGATGACTGTCACAGTAGGTGTGGCACGCTAAAGTGGCCATAAGCGCCGAGCATAGGCCTAAATTTGAAGCCCTTCACCAGTCCTGGTGACGTCTCCATATGAGTGAAAAATTCTCGAGCGAGACGATAAGCAGGATACAATCAATCAATATACCTATAATTTTCAAATCGTTAATAAAATAACTTATTTCTACTTTGTTCAATTTTCTTCCCACAAACCTTCCTGTGATCGACTCTTCTTTTCCACAGTCATTACTAACCCGGGGAGTTCATAAATATGTCGTAAGAGGTTTAAATACGTCGGTAGTACATGTGGAAACGCCTCGGGTGAACGGAAATAATCCAGTATGAAGTCAAGGTAACGTGAATTTCGATCGAATGTTTTGTCAGTTGGGTTTGCAAGGCGAATTTGGATGGACCATAGAGGATAAGATGGATGATGGGTCACTCGACAAAGTCAGTTTACTGGTTTCAAACTTTCTTCCACCAATATTTAGAATTACCAGACTCGAGTGCTGTTTCCTCAGGACAATCAGTTTCACGTCCATGTGATTTTAGGGTACATATGAAGGCAACTCTTTTGCTGACTGAATTTCATACGTATCCTCTTCTGGAGCATCTATATAGACAAAACATCTTGATGTTGACCTTTTGCTTCTCGCTGTTGTACCTGTGTCTCTTGCTGCTGTCCTTGTGTTCCTTGCTGATCTTGTGTTTATTGCCGTTGTACTTCTACTTCTTTGATTGATGAGTAGCTGGATGTTGAAGAAGAGCTTGATGAGGAAATGGAAGAGAGAATAAACTTAAGACTTATGGATTTTCTTTGTTGCAGTGGGAGATGGATATGTTGGTTTGGATGTTTTGGAGTTGGGTGTAACTGTCGATTTCCCAGCAGGTAATCTTGAAGGTTTCGTTTAATCTTTTTGTTCAGACGCTCTGTTTGTTTCGTTGTTATCTCCCTGTTCTGCCTCTCAAGCAAACAGCTAACCAAGAAGTGTTTCAAATAAGTGTTTATTTGGTATACTCCATTATGATGGTGAAAAGCTACAAAAGGAAAAGATACACAAATTGTGCACACATTGTTTCAATAAAGGAACAAGTCAGTTAGTTGAACCTGTTGAGTGATTAGATTACGTGAAAACATAAAAATATTCGTATGAATCAAAATACATACTATTTCTAGTTCTTCAGAAAACATGCAAAAATCTCATGTTTAAAGCCTTTGATACATAAAAATTGACACAGACAATTTTGAAACAATATTTCACAAGAAAGAAACACGATTTTCAAGTTTGACAAAATTCTAAAACCAAATTGACTAAATTTTTGACATGCACTGTGCACCATACAATAGAAAACCCCGCGAAAAGGCATACCTTACAAACCGAATGTTCTCGATAAAACTCAAAGATAACAGAGGCTAGAATGTGCGGTAATTAAAGTGACCTAAATTTATCACAAACATACAAAAAAAAACACGTGCTTTGTGCGCTGAATAGAGCGAATAGAAAGGTGATGATAATGCTATCGTCTAACAGGATAAACAACAGAAATTCTAATGTGCGAATACAAAACGGACTGAGATCCGTATAAACTACAAATATAAAACGGATCAGGTTCCGTAAAATACTCTGAATTGCACAACATCCAGCATACTCCCTTCCTTGTTGGTTGCTCTGTTTTCTGTTTCTTTTATTTAGGTACAACTGGTTCAGTATACAAAGCTCTCTTGGCTTCAGGGGCTGTATGGAAATTTGGAGTGATTCCCTTCATGAATGATCCAACCAAGCTCGATCTGTTTCTTTGAATTCCCGTGGGGATCTGGGTTAGATTAGGTCTTCAGTAAGACTTGCTTATCGTTAAAGGCGACTAAATGGGGCGGTCCTTCGGATGAGACCGCAAAAACCGAGGTACCGTGTCACAGCAGGTGTGGCACGATAAAGATCCCTCCCTGCTCAAAGGCCGTAAGCGCCAAGCATAGACCTAAATTTTGCAGCCCTTCACCGGCAATGGTGACGTTTCCATATGAGTGAATTGATTGATAGGGGTTTAACGGCGTTTGGGCAATATTTAAGCCATTTTACGGCGGTTAACTAATTCAATTATGTTTGGTTGTGAGTGTTTGAGTTTCCCTGACGGCCCCCATTGAGCTTACTCTTTCTCGAACATCAAGGAAACGATCTTTTGCGTGCCAAGGGGGTTGTGATCCTTGACACGGAATACTCTTTAACGTCCCATCAAACAGACATTAAAGTTAAAAATACATGTACATAAAGCAGGTTAAAAAAAAAAGGAATTAGTGTATATAAACAGTTGCATTGTAAAAGTCGCATTCTTGTAAATATTGTATAATATAATGATTGTCGATATTTGTAAAAAGTTCTTTCATTGATTGCATACTATTAAAAAGTCTATTTCGTATGGGCGTAAAATCACTACATTCTAAAAGAATGTGATGTATAGTTAATGTACATTTATAAGATATGCATTCAGGCTGAGGTTCTCTGTTTAGTATGTATGAATGTGTCAATTTTGAATTTCCAATGCGTATTCTTGAAATAATCACTTCGTCTTGGCGTTTCATTACGATGTTACACGATCTGATTACTTTGTTTTGAATAGAATAAAGTTTACTTGTGTCACAGAAATCCCAATAGATTTGCCAAACAGAATTTACATATAGTTTTATGAAATATTTGAAATCAGTGTATGGAATTTTGAAGTGAACAATATCATCTTGAAGTGCATTTTTGGCCGCTTTGTTCTTGCCATGGATACCATTGTGACTTGGGATCCAGCAGAACTCAAATATTTTACCTTGTTTAGTTAAAAGATAAAGTCCTGCTCTTTGTCTATTGTGGACTTTAATTCAATAAAAAGCAAACATCATTTATATCACTAATTATCATTGGTTATACTAATAGCAATATAACACATTTGTTGATATGATATGGGTGTGAATTCTTAAAGATTTAAGTACAGTGTACTTAAGAGAATGTAAATACAAGAATAACTACTGTACATGACAGTTGTAAATCATTAGAATAAGAGTCTTGCAAATTAAGTGTAACAAGATTGCTACACGTACCCATGTCCCCCACCGCCGCAAAAAAGTTGAAGCACAAAAGTCATATAACTCCTGTACAATGTGTCGAATCAAAATGGCGGCGCAATATCATCAACTACATATGGTGACTAACAATCCTATAAAATTTGAGCGGTTTCGGAGGAGTTGCGTCCACAAAGTGTTTCTATAGTGTAGCATATACAAATTCAACAAAGTCCCATAACTCCTGTCAAATTTGTCGAATCAAAATTCGGCATAATATGATCAACTACACATGGTGATGATGGTGACTAACAATCCTACTTAATATGAACAAAATCTGTTCAGCGGTTTCTGAGGAGTTGCGTCCACAAAGCGAAGTGGGACGGACGCACGGACACCGGTATTTCTATGTCCCCTTCTGCGTTGCGGTGGGGGACAAAAACACAACTAAACGTATTACATGTATAATATGGTAGTTGTAATTGGTTAAAATGAGAATCTTTCATGTTTTACAAATTTTTATTTAATTAAAATTAAGAATTTTTACTCTATGTATGATATGAAGAAAGATGCCTCTGTTGCACACACACATGTATATTTGTAAAAAGACACATGTAGCTAAAATGTTTTGTGAAACACTGATATGCCCTCAAATAACATTATTTTTAAAGGTTGAAATTTTTTTCACAAGTATAAGATATGACAGCCCAGTTCAATAATTTACCCATTCAGAAATTATGTCCGGTGTTAATTTTTTTTTTTTTTGTCATAGACAAATGGACAGACTGACAAACTATAAACTATATATGCCAAAATCTAGATTCATAACTATATATGCTTATACCTAGTACAACAGATGATGATGCTTCTAGTTCTGATGTGGTACATGTATCAGTTGACGGAACTGATCTGATTGTTGGAGCTGAAAAAGTTAACAAAAAACATATGCAGTTACAGATGCATTATAGATAAATTCATATAAATAATGTATACTATTTGTTTTAATTACCAAATAGGCACTGTTAGATTTTGAGATACAAAATTGACTTCATATATATATGGCAGTTCTAAAACTTTTCCTTCAAAATAAGGGAAAAAAATTACCATTTGTGTCAAACCCTCCCTCTAGGCCATGGATGTTTGGCTCTGCTTCAGAAAGGCGGAGGAAAGTCTCCTCCCCTTGTGTTGATGGGGGAAGTGGAGGTCCCCCTCCCGTTTTTGGCCTTTTAAGGCTGTCCAACTTTTTCCTTGCCTATCATTTTGAAGTGAATGTGAATATCAAATATAGTCTTCGTGTATCTTTTTTTATTTTTACTTATATAATTATAAACAATTCAAATTCGATTACCATTTGTTAATTAAAAATTAATTTCATAAAATGTAAATTTTACATGTCTGTGCTATGTAAGTAATTTTTTAAAATTACTTCTTGATTTAACGTTGTAAATTTTCTTCTTTGCTTCCTCCCAGGTCCGTTTTCTAGTGTAAAATTGTCTGTAATATATTCAAGTTCTATTTGTTTGGATCCACTCCTCCATTTCAAATACCTTATTAGTTCTATAATTAGAAGTTAGCAGCGATTGGTTTACGGTAGAAAATTGAAATGGCTAGATCTATTCTAGACAAACACCGGTACTATGATTGAAAGAGAAATAACATTGCTTTTAATGCCACCTAATTTATTTTTAAGTCCGTGTTTGCCCAACTATATATTTTGTATTGCTTATAGGAGTTATGAGATTGATCACTGTTCGTTATCTTCACCTTGAACATCTGGGGTTTTCCCCTAATTTATTTTTAGGTCTGACTACCGAACTCATTTCTCCAATTTTCAATTTTGTTCGATCCCAGTTATGTGCCCTTAAATTTTCATCCTACGGGAATCAGAAAGAAATAATATAATTGTGTTTTACTGCAATGACATGATTATTCATATTTGTTTACACATAGGGGCCTACCGGAAAGAGAAGGAAAAAAACCCACTAGAATCGGGGCCTACATATATAACTTATACATGATCGGGGATTTGCCTGAATGATTAACTGTGCATGTGTTCTGCTAATCATACTGAAATGTATCAGAATATTTCTTCATATTATTAGTCTATATTTTACCATATAGATCTAGCCTAGTTGAACGTTGTAATTCACGAGTCAAAGTGGTTGGGAAATCAGTGAACACAGGAACAGCGGACCAAAAAAATAAAATACATGCATGGATCTTATTCTGATAATCCTTTATAAACTTCTTATAATATGTTACTTACGAACTGAGTTTATCCGCAATTGTCTGCCACTCCTTCTATTAACTTCCCCTTTGAATGATCCAAACAACGTATGGGCTCTCAATTTCACCTCTTCGATGAGAGCGACCTCCTCATCAACCCCCCAATTCTGTCCCCGTTTATTCTCCGTGTTCATTTTGTCAAGTTGACGAACAATAACAAAGCAGACGATAAGAATATGCTAATTATTATTTTATTTGCGTGTTACTAAGTATATGTTTCTTACCCTTTGACACAAAAGAGCTCTATTAGGCCGCTTCAAACATTGAAAAAAATCCGTGGAAAAGTTCTCGCGAGAAAATAAATTTGAAAAAATTCTCAACTCAACTCTTGAGAATTACTCAGCTAAGAATGTTCTCAAATCGATTTATGATTTTTTTGTTGTTGTTGAGAATTCTCAGAGTTTTATGACGGCCGGGCCAGGCTGATAGAAGATGGTGTCAGTTTAAATTTACCCACATTTTTGGCAACACTAGAGCGGAGTACTGTCACACTAGCCCCAGAATACACTAACATACGTATCATTTTATTTTCTAATTTCCCAACTAAATAGATTCCATCACTCCCTACCTTCATTATGCTATTTATTCTGATTTCATTTGAAGGGTTGAATTTCATTTTTAATATCATATTTTTTATTGATTTGGACTGAACTAGCTTCTTTGCTTACGTCTATTCTCTAGTGATGTTGCTTGGGGTCTACCCCATATCTAAGTCGACTTCCGACCCCCGAACCCGACGTGTGGTAGTTTGTTGGATTCTTATGGTGGGTGAAGTTTTGTCTTGAACGGTTGTTATTGTTAACTCATTTATGATTGGGTTTATTTCCCAGAAAGGGAAGTTGATTTTAGGAATTATTGAAGCGGGTTCGTTATCCCTGATTTATCGTTACAAATTGTGCATCTATTTTGTAAGTCATCTTGTTCTTGGCTAACCTTTATATTGTTAATTGAATGGGAAACATGAAAATTTAATGAACAAAAGTACCGCCAACTGTACATATTACGCCCGTGAAAAGTTAATATAGGGTATTTTCTTACACCATGATTTGTAGAACGTGCCTTCAAGTAGTATTATATGTAGCAATATTCAGGGTGTGACACACTTTCTACAAGGTTTTCCAACTAAGTTCTACTGCGACCTTTACCATTGACATATAACCTGGAAAAGCAATAGGCATCTTCCTCTCGTCCTGGTGATCGGATGTACCAAGTTGCAATATCCTGGAGCTTACGGTTCGCTTTGTATCCTGCCTATAAGGTTTTCCTACTAAGTAATACTACGACCTTGACCTTTGACTTCTAACCTTGAAAAACAATGGGCATCATCCTCTTATCGTGGTGATCAAAGGTACCAAGTTGCAACATTCTGGAGCTTACGTTTCGGCTTGTATCCTGCATACAAGGATTTCCTACTAAGTAATACTATGAACTTGATCTTTGACTTCTGGCCTTGAAAAACAATAAGCATCTTCCTCTCATCATGGGGATATATACCAAGTTGTAATATCCTAGAGCTTACGGTTCAACTTGTATTCTGCCCATAAGGGTTTCCTACTAGGTTTTCCTACCAAGTGATACTTGACCCCTGGTCTTGAAAATCAATAGGCATTTTCCTCTCATCAAATGTACCAAGTTGTAAGCTCATGGAGTTTGCAGTTCGGTCTGTATCCTGCCCACAAGTTCCGGACAGACGGACGACGCCATACCATAATACGTCCCGACGGGCGTATACAAAATGAAAGGTTTTGACTTTATTATGACGAATCATAAAATGTCATGACCTGTTCTGATTGCATCAATCAATCATCATGGAAACAGGAACTCCAGCCTTAATTTAAAGGGACTAAATAGAGAGGGTGTTGCACAGAAGCGGTAACTTTCCCTAATGGGATTACTCATTGCGTAATTGCCATTTAAATACCTGAAGTATTCGACAGTCCTAGGACAAGCCAAATACATGTTATGTGTCAATACATTATACATGTAGTCTAAAGATAATTTTTGAAATCGTGAAAATTAAATTGTCTTCTTTTTTCCTGACTCAGATACAATGTATACGGTTACATGTTGCGAGTGTATCAATTATTTAATATTCTATACTACTACAGTCCAAAAGCTCTTATACTCGCATGTTTTATTTTCTACAACCACAATTGGCAACTGTACATGACTCTGGCCACAAAACAATATATGAGAAGTTTAATACGCATTAATAAAATTCAACATAATTCAAAGTACATGCACCTGCAAAAATTGATTCAACATAGCAATTTGCTACTGTAATACATATAAACTCAAACTGTTTAATGGTAATTTACCTTGTTTGGCCTTAAAGTTTTTCTTCCAAAGTTCACAACGGTTTTTCTTAAAAGGCATCATGCCTTTGTCTACAACTTTCAATCAGAAAAACATACAAGTTTTCGTTAGCAGCCTTGACTATCAAAACATAGGTATTGCATGTTGTATTCGGCGTTTGTTGACAGTCCTATTCACAAACTAAACAGTGTCCAGCTTATTTCAAACTCGGAACATGGTAATAAACAGAGATTTAACATGAAACATCTATAAAAACTAGAAGTGTGTTTCAATTAAGAAAAAAAATCTAGATGGAAAAGGGATATGAAAAAAACAATGTGTTCGTGAGGGAGTCGAACCCGGTCGTTTGAAAAATAGAAAACATCGTATATAATAGTCGACGACCTTAACCACTGAACTAGGCAGTAGACCATACATTTCTAAGGAAAATTAACGTACAGGTGAAGTTGAAAATAATACTATAGTGAAGTCGTTACAATTTTTTTTTTAATTTACAAAAAAAAAAAAAAAAAAAAAAAATGCCCTTGTGAAACAAAATTTCAAAGCGAGTTTTTTTTTTTTTAGAGGAAAACTCGGAAGAACATGCTCATGCTAATTTATTTTGTTTCACGGAGGCAGTTTTTTCTGAAATTCGGGGATAACCCTCCATTTTAACGCTAAATATCATATAAATGGCTTATTGCTTGATTTAAACTCGAAATATTTCTGCTAATCATATAAATGGCTTATTGCTTGATTTAAACTCGAAATATTTTTGCTAATTTTGTCAATGCAAGGTGAAGATAAAGAACAACAAGAATCTCTTAACTCTTTTAAAACTTATTTTCAAAAATTATTGAATCACGACATACGGTCCAATTGGTTTTATCATATATTTGAATTTTTCTATCTTTCATGCAACACCTTTAGGGAAATTAACATGAGACGTGCAACACTTTCTTCCTGGATGGTTGTATAAATTTTCGAGTCTCAACTATCACTGACCATGAGATAAGTGCGTGTAAAAAGCTGTAGTATATGTGGTTTCTGCTAAAGCAGCATCAAAATCGCGGGATCTATAAGAGGTTATTATTTTCTTTATAATTTAAGATGTATGCACAAGACCGGTGGGAGTTTACAATTTGGCTCGGAAAAATGTATTAAAATCATTGAATGCTGCTTTCGGCTCCACAACAAGGCTATCCTTGACAAAATACCCCTGCAAGCCACAAATGAGGCAGCCGTGCCAGTGTTTCACCACCATGCAGCGTATCAAGGAAATGACAATGATGGTCTCACTTTGAGACAGAGGACAACACAGATTTTAATCTTGCAAGTTCTTAATGTTGTATTTGGATTAAATTTCAAAAATAAATTTCTATAAGTATCATAAACCAAAATAATTGTTCTCTTTGTATACTTTTAACACCTGATTCAAATGTTTTATGTGAATGTTTAGTGTATTTAACTTACTCCTTTTTGGCATTGTTTTAAAGTAAAACAAAATTGAGTTGAAGGAACGATAACAACAAACTTTAATATTTTACAGATATCAATAATACCAATATGTTTAAAGTAATGTTTCCAGACCTCTCTCTCTCTCTCACCTGAATACAGATACTACATGGACAAATTAAAGGGGAATAACTCAGTTTTCCTCTTTCAACAATTACAGGCATTTCATGTACAGTTCTTCGATAATAAGAAAATATGGTAATTACCCATTTCTCAACAGCAGAGCTTACAGCTTCATCTGAGGACAATAGCAACCTTAAGGAGACACTACAGCTCATTTTGCGCAAAAATCATGAAATGGCAATTTTCCTAGGGCTTTCTCAATTTTTGTTGCATTGTTGAATGTATGAACTTTGCGAAAATAACAATTATCTAAAGTTAAAAATTCTTGTTTTAACATAAAAATACTTTTTGATGGCCTATACAAAAAATATCGAGTCTCCTCCTTCAGACACATGCGCATAGACAGTAAACAGTGCAGCATGTCGTCCAGTGAGAGAAAGTGTAGTGGATAGATCCAGAATTTTGAAAGATTCTGTGAGAAAAGAGGTAAAAATAAAATGAGATAAAACTCATACGTGAAATAAAATTGACCTTGGGATCAGTTTGACCGTTGGAAAACAAAGAACTAGGAGAAACGATTGTAACTCAGTGGCGGATCTAGGATTTCCGAAGGGGGATGTGAAAGTCCAATATCAGCCACTCACAATTTGTGGCGAAAAATGGGAGGGGGATCCTGCCCCCCCCCCCCCCCCCCAAATCTGCCACTGGGACTAGCCGCGAAGACACTGCTTTAAAAGTAAGTGTTATTTTTATCTGAACACGACACGTGTTACCTAGTTGTAAAAACATCGGTCGATAGGAACATGGGAGGGTTTCTGTTCATGTTGAAATAATGATTTATATAATTATTTACTTATTATAATGAGCAGGGAAAAATTTTATACTTGAAAGGTGAGTGTGGACCCCTTTGAAGGGGAATTTAAATAATTTCTTACAGAACACCTTCGCTGTCATTCAAACCCACGTGATGTAAATAACCATTCAAAAGTCCGAGTCAGCATGAAAAAACCTTTGAATTACGGATGATCTTCAAAGCGCAGTTTAGAGCAAATTGATGCATTCAATTGTTCAAAATTGTCAGTATCGATATGATTTTTATCATTTTATTAATACATGTTTTTAAAAGCACTTTATTAAAATGTGGAAAATGAGCTGTATAAAATATAAATAAGATACAAGATACCACATGGTACATGTTTAAGGTAGTTCCACCCTGATGTGAGTTATCAATATTAATTGGTTGAAAGTGGAAAAACTGTATTCCTTTGCACTCAATATAGTTTAATTCAATTAATAACCAAAGAAAATGTATTATGCAGCCACCTTTTTTTTTAAGATGTCAGTCAAACAAATAACAGAAGTGTAGGTCAACATTAGAAAATCATACAATTGAATTTAGAAAGAAGAATAATAAGTATATAGATAAACACTTCTTAAAATGAAAAATATTTAATGTCAACAATTTAGAAAAATGCTAATATGTATCAATTATTGTCGATATTAAGGAAATAATTGTACAATAGACATGCAGTAGAGGAGATATACAGGGTGTTTCATAATATATGTTACCTTTTCAATCTTTAATTGAACAAACACATGAAATAGATAAATAAAGAACAAGAGGTACTGTGAGCAATGCTCGCTAAGAATACCCCCCGCTTACCCCAATCTCCCAAAGGGTGTTCCATGCGATGAAAAAAGCCGTTAAAGAATTTAAATGGAAACCATATTGCTATTTCGATGTCCAGTGCACGTGACCTTTGACCTTTGGACCCCAAAATCCATAGGGAACATCTTCATCCCATGGGTAGTCCATATGTATGATATGGTGACTGTAGGTGGAAAGGATAACGCTTTAGAGCCCGGAAACCATATTGCTACTTCAATGTCCAGTGCGCGTGACCTTTGACCCCAAAATCCATAGGGAACATCTTCATCCCATGGGTAGTCCATATGTATGATATGGTGACTGTAGGTGGAAAGGATAACGCTTTAGAGCCCGGAAACCATATTGCTACTTCAATGTCCAGTGCGCGTGACCTTTGACCCCAAAATCCATAGGGAACATCTTCATCCCATGGGTAGTCCATATGTACGATATGGTGACTGTAGGTGGAAAGGATAACACTTTAGAGTCCGAAAACCATATTGCTACTTAGATGTCCAGTGCGCTTGACCTTTGAACTTTTGACCCCAAAATTGATAGGGAACATCTTCATCCCATGGGTAGTCCATATGTATGATATGGTGACTGTAGGTGGAAAGGATAACGCTTTAGAGCCCGGAAACCATATTGCTACTTCGATGTCCAGTGCGCTTGACCTTTGACCCCAAAATCGATAGGGAACATCTTCATGCAATGGGTAGTCCATATATATGATACGGTGACTGTAGGTGGAAAGGATAACGCTTTAGAGCCCGGAAACCATATTGCTACTTTGATGTCCAGTGCGCGTGACCTTTCACCTTTTGACCCCAAAATCAATAGGGAATATTTTCATCCCATGGGTAGTCCATATGTATGATATGGTGACTGTAGGTGGAAAGGATAACGCTTTAGAGTCTAGAAACCATATTGCTACTTCGATGTCCAGTGTGCGTGACCTTTTACCTTTTGACCCCAAAATCGATAGGGAACATTTTCATCCCATGGGTAGTCCATATGTATGATGACTGTAGGTGGAAAGGATAACGCTTTAGAACCCGGAAACCATATTGCTACTTCAATGTCGAGTGCGCTTGACCTTTGACCTTTTGACCCCAAAATCGATAGGGAACATCTTCATCCCATGGGTAATCCATATATATGGTATGGTGACGGTAGGTGGAAAGGATAATGCTTTAGAGTCCGGAAACCATTGCGTCTACAGACGGACGGACGGACGGACGGACAGACAGACGGACAACCCGATTCTAGTATACCCCCCCCCCACAACTTGTTGCGGGGGGTATAATTATCGACTCGTCTAGCATCTTTTCAACATGCCCCCGATATTCTGTTGAACTTATTACCTAACATTGCAGAAGCCGGATTCTTTTACAAAGGAATGGATGATAATGTGCGTTGTTTTCATTGCACATTGTCTCTCAAACATTGCGAACCCGGGGACGATCCTTGGATAGAACATGCCTATTGGAACCCTCATTGTGCTTACGTGTTGTGCAATAAAAGTGTCAAATGGGTACGACAAGCCTTCAATGCCTATGCCCGCGCTAAAGACAGTGATCGCGATTGGGGAGATTTGCCCTTAGACGCGGCAGGGAATCTGTTGTGTACCCAGAAATGTCACATTTGTTTAGAACGAGACTTGAGAATTGCTTTTTTACCTTGTGGTCATTTATGTACTTGTGCTATGTGTGCTGCAGGACTTAGGAAATGTCCTATTTGTAGAAACGGTTCGTATTTTTACTTGTTAATAAATATGTATGATCCCTTGAACTTGTGTCATTTATCATGATGTATGCCTACGAGACACTGGCTCCGTTTCAATTGAAACTTGAATTTACTATGGTGGTGGCGGGTCCCTCTAAATCGGGTAAAACGGAATTTGTGAAGCAACTGGTACAAAATACACAGTGGATATCACCACCCCCAGAAAAAATAGTATGGTGTTATCGAGAATGGCAACCGGCTTACGAATCATTACAAAAATCTGTAACATTCGTTCACAACATTCCTCAAGACGATGAGAAATTAGTCGCCGATCTCAGTTCTCGGCATTTACTCATTTTTGATGATATGATGGGGGGGGGGGGGGGGGAGCCATAGAATCTATTGTAGATGCAAAGCGCATCACCGTAATACCAGTGTTATATATATCACGCAAAATCTATTTGATCGGGCCGTAAAACATCGTACTATCAGTCTGAAAGCCCACTATCTCGTGTTGTTTAAAAATCCTAGAGATAAATCTCAGATTGGGGTATTAAGTCGCCAATTACAAATGCCTCATTTATTACCCGCGTATGATGAAGCCACCAGTATTCCTCACGGGTATTTACTGGTCGATTTAAGTCCTCAGACACCCGAGGATTTAAGATTAAGAAGTCAACTCTTTTCTACCTTAGCGGTACACATGCCACCGAGAGTATAAATATCATTATGAATGACTATTAATTTCATTTCTCAAACAACTTTCATCATGGGTAGACCTACAGCCAAGAGTAAATTAGTGAAAACGTTACGACGTTTACAGCGGGAACGGGATCCCGTTCAACGAGCCCATATCATTGAACTAGGGCGTAAAGCCTTACTCAACTGGTTTGCCATGGGCGCTAAAAATTTATTACGAGGAGTCTTACCCGTGAATAAACTCACGGGGCGTTTCATTCAAGCACATCGCCATGACTTGAATGTCATTGCCGATAAGAATGCGAATGAGGCAGATCGTAAAAAAGCCATTTTGAAACGGGGTGGAGCCGGATTCTTAGGAGGGACCATCATTCGTCATTTGTTCAAATGGGAAACGGGGCAAAAACGTAAAAGACGTCCCCGTAGTGTGGCGAGAGTCGTGAAGGAAAAGAAAACACGTGTGTTACCCCCTTCCCTCTTAGCCTTAGCTAAGAAAAGAAAAAAGAAAGTTCCGAAACTCATCATTCACCGGAAGACCCCCGGCCCTAAAACCAGTGTCCTGGCTCCTTATCTCTTGCGCATGGCTAAATTTCCTAAGAAGAAGAAGACCCCTAAACTCATCGTGAAAATCCCTTTTTCGAAATATATGACACCTCAAATCACTCCGCCCAGGAAAACGAAGACTTTAGCAGAACTGAAACATGGATTATCTGAAAAGAAAATGGAACGAGCCATGCGAGGACCCATAGGAACTTCCAGAACCACCGATACAGCCTTACCGGGTTTTGGTCAAACCTTTGGGGGAATGACACATTTTACGCCCTTAACCACATCGACCCCTAAGCAGAAATACAAATGTCGATATTGTCCTCTGCAATACAATTTGAAAAGTAGTCGCGATCGTCACGAGGAAACCGTTCATCACGGGCGTTTCAATCCCCAGCACCCGAGCGCGTAACACTATAAAAAGCAGGAGGAATGTGCACAGACCTTCATTATTACACTATGGCTGATACGAAGAAGTGTGAATCACGATTAAGACCTCATTTACCCCTCTTGCAAACCTTAGCGGCTCCTCATTATTCCTCCAAATTAAAGAGAGAGGTCATCAAATATTGTTCCAATGACTGCATTCTAAAGATTTGTGAGATCGTGTACAATATATTAAAAGGGGTGATTCCTCTCACTCCCGCTCAGAAGCGACAACTTGGTCCTAAGAAGCACATCTTAAGACACATGGTGCAGCCGCAACCCTTGAAAAAACGACGAGCGTTACTCAATCAGAAAGGGGGTTTGGCTTCATTCGTTTGTGGAATTAACAAAATTTGCAAATATCCCAATAGAAGATGAGTCATAAAATGGTATTAGTACCCGAAGCCATGTTGAATGAGTTGAAGGGAAAATTACCCAAGCCTCCCGAATTTCAATCGACCGTGGGGTTACGCAGTGAATTAGATGACATCGAACATCGAGATGATTTAACCGCAGAAGAAAAAGTAGCTTTGTATGGCCATCAACTTCATCGATATCGACAATATTTACAACAAGCACGACAACAGACTCCGTCTAAGCCTTTACCACCGACACCGCCTGTGGAAATACCAACTCCTGAGGGTGGCCCAGCCGCAGATACCAATGCATTAGAAGATCATATTATCAAAAGTGTCAGTAAATCGGGTCAAAAGAAAGCGGGTTTATTACTCGATCATCTCAAGAAATCCAAAGTCTTAACTTGGAGTAAAGAAGGAGAAATCAGTTATAGAGAACATAAGGTCCCCGATTCCAATATCGTGGATTTAATCACCGAGTCCCAGAGACAAAAACCTTTGAAACATCGTGAACCCCCGGCAGGGTTACAGCAATTTGCCCAAGCTTTAAAAGAAACGAATGCCCCTAAAGGATATGTGACCAATCGTGATGTTATAAAAGCGATGGACAAGCCCGGAAAAATCAGTACTCCTAAACCTATAGATGAAGATGAGAGCGGATTTCAAGAAATCTCGGGTTTTGACCAATCTTTCTATGAAACTCCCAGACGAATGATGACCCCTAAAAATATCAGGGAGGATGGTAAAAAGACATCACGTGAAATTGGGAAATGGTTATCCCTACCATGAAAAAATCTACGAATCAGATCTTACAGCGACTTTATTACGACCCTAAGACGGGGTATGGAGGAGTACAGGCTTTATACCGTCAAGTCCGTAAATTAGGTCATAAGATTACTCTTGCTCAAATTCGAGAATGGTTCAAAGAACAGGATACGTATACCCTACATAAGCCCATACGTCGGAAATTTAAAAGACAACAGACGCGAGTGACGGATATAGACGAACAATGGCAGTTAGATTTAGCCGACGTCTCGAACTTGAAAAATACAATGATGGGTATACGTTTTTATTGTGCGCGATTGACGTGTTGTCGAAATATGCGTGGGTGGTGCCTTTAAAACAGAAAACCGGGAAAGAAATGATACGAGGCCTCAAATGGATATTTTGAGACGGACGCCGCCCCGTTCGCATTCAATCGGATCAAGGGAGAGAATTCACAAATAAAGAATTTCTGCAAGCCTTCAAATCCATTCATTTCTTTACTACGCGTAATGCCGAAACCAAAGCCAGTATCGTGGAGCGTTTTCAACGCACCCTTAAAGCACGTATGTGGCGATATTTTACACGTCATAAAACACGACGGTATGTGGATGTCTTACCCGATCTGGTACACGGTTACAATCACACGTATCATCGCAGTATTCAGAGAGCTCTTGCTCAAGTCAATGCCAAGAACGTCTTGAAAGTATGGAAAACCTTGTACGGAAAACAGAGACTATCATCGACCTCTTCATTACAAGTGGGAGATCGTGTACGGATCAGTAAAGCGAAACGTACATTTGAAAAAGGCTATTTACCGAATTGGACTACAGAATTGTTTACCATCTCCAGAAAAGTTCCAGGACGCAACGTATATCGAATTAAAGACGACCATGGAGAAGAATTAGAAGGAACGTTTTACGATAAAGAATTACAATCAGTAATTAAAAAAGACGATGTCTACGAAGTGGAGGAGATCTTAGGGTATAAAAAGCGCCGCGTGGGGAAAAAAGTCATTTCAGAAGTCAAAGTGCGTTGGAAAGGATATCCCCCTAATTTTGACTCATGGATTCCGCAAGCGGATCTCATTCTGCCATGACCGTCCAATGGAAATTCTTGGGTGAAAAAGTCCCTCGAGCAGAAATTGTGTATTTTGCACAATTATTCCTGTGTTTAACAATCATTATTACTTCGGTCGTGATGTTAGCCTTAGGCGATTCCAATCGTGATTTTTTGATGGTCACATGAAGTTCTCTCGTAGGATACGTCATGCTTAGTCCACAAATGACGTTAGCGAGCCCGAGTATAAAACAGGAACGATCTTCTTCAGATTCACCAGTTCATCATGGCTAACACACAGTACGCATGGAAACAAGAGGGAAAGAAAACGGCATGGTTTGCGGATAAGAAGATGTGTTTGAGACATTGTAAACAACACAAAGCGTTAGATCAACCTGTGTACTTGTACAAACGTATACTGATACCTCACGGATGGTCAGCCTTTATCATGAAGACCAAGTATCAAGATTTTCGTTGGAAAGTGAAAGCCCATTGGGGATGTTTCGGACGACAACACGAATCGGAATGGACATTGATTGAGAGTCCTTGGTTTGACAATTCCAAGGACTGTCTCCGACATTTCAAAGACAGATTACAGGAGGGGTATGATGTGGCCGATTGTTGGGGAACCCAACACAATCTGATGATGCGACGCCGTTTAGTCGAGAGAGGAACACTAAAGTTGGAAGACTCCTTTCTACAATCGTTGAGTTGCGGCGGTGGGCGCGATCAAGAAGAATGACATGTAAAATTGTGTATTAACATTATGTTGTATGTTCAATAAAATATGAAAATGTTCAATGTGTTATGAGTATAAATAGAGAAGGAACGGAGACATGGTCATCATTTGAATCATCATGGCTCAACGAGAAGGGTTTTACATGACTCTCCTCAGTGACGGGTCTATGGAAGCTTTTCCAAATAATACGGCTGCTCAATTTAAAACCTTATTACCACAAACCCTAGATTTAACGGACGGAGAATGGGAAGTACGGCTAACCGAAATGATGTATACCAATGCCTTGAAAAACATTACAGAGGAAGAGGCTTATTTTGACATCCTTATCCCTACAGCTTACGCCCGACATGTTAAAAATCCAGATACGTTTAAATGGGGGCGATTTACACTGACCAAAAAAACCTCGATCCCTTTAAATTGCTGTGCTGTAGTGGTTGATTGGACCCATACGCATTGGGGTGATGTCATTCCACTCAATGCTAAGATGACTATTTACCGAATTCACTTTAGACCCGGGGCTTACATTCATTCCACGGCTTTAATCGATGAAATCAATGAAGCCTTGCACAGAACATTCAAAAAGATATGGAAAACACTCGGCGATCCGCGAGAAGAGAATTCTATGAAATTAGTGTACGAGTCATGTATCAGTTTAATGGTAGTTTACTTAAAAAAAACACCCTTAGCCATCCGTTTTCCCATTGCCTTAGCTTACAAACTCGGAATAGGGAGTGAGAAACTCATCATTCCCAATGAACCCATGACTACATGGTTGAACGTGACTTACTTAGCTAACCATACCATGGATTTGTACGAAAATCTGAAATCCATGTACGTGTATTGCGATGTAGTGGATCCGCAGGTGGTGGGGTCCAACGAATTGAAATTATTAAGAGTGGTTCCTTGTACCTTTCATCAAGATGATAGACAACAAGCCAAATGGGAACCTATCCGAGCAGAATATTTGAAACTGAGTAAAAAACATTTCGATACCATCGATATTCACATCATTACCTCTTTGGGTAGTGTCATGCCCTTTTTAAATGGAAGAACGATCGTGAAACTTCATTTCCGAAAAGTGTATTGAAGAGAAAAGTCGTGTGACGATGAAGTATCATTGCGGAGTCAGACGACAGAAAGGACACGGAATATTCACCATTCTCCTTCCCATGCTGGCTACTGCCATAGCCGGCGCCGTTCAAGGAGGCAAAGGCATGAAAAGAAAAGAGAGGGGTCGCAAAAAGTATAAAAAGCGGGTAAGGCCCTAAAAGGGGTCAGTCTCGACAAAGATGCAGTATCAACGAGGTTTATTACACCAGCGGGGTCACAGGTGGGGTGGTCTCTTAAAAACAGTCGGTAAACTAGCGGCTCCCGTGATCGGTCAGGTCGATGGGGGGTTACTGGGAGGGAGCCCCACACCACAAACAGGCGAAGGACTAGGAAATTGGACGAGGAATTTGGCTTGTGGCTTTGTTAACACGGCCGGTAAACTCATCGGAGGATTTCTCACGATGCCCGATGTAATACCGCCACCACAAGGGGGAAAAGGTTTCAGCGATTTCCTCAAAAAGGTTAACCCCACGCAATGGGGAAAAGGTTTATTCACCGATTTGCTCAAATCGGGGGCTAAAAGTGCTTTATCAGCAGTCGCTAAAACGGGGTTAGATGTCTTAGAAAATAAACGGTCTCTCAAAGATGCCATCAAGACACACGGAGTACAAGCCATCAAAAATACGGGTCGTATGGCCATGCCGAGAATTCAACAAAAATTAAGAGCCCGTCAAGGGGACAGTGTTTTAACGGGGATGGTGAAACGAGGAGCACGACAATCCATGAAAGCTGGGTACCGGACGGGGTTAGATGTCTTAGAAAATAAACGATCTCTCAAACAAGCGCTCAGAACTCACGGAAGGCAGGCGTTAGCAACCACTATGAGGAGAAAGAAAACAGAAAGGAAAAGGCTTTTTTACCGATTTACTCAAAACGGGAGCTAAACAAGCTTTGACGGCCGCCGCAAAGACGGGATTAGATGTTTTAGAAAATAAGAGATCTCTCAAAGACGCTCTTAAGACACATGGTATACGAGCCGCTAAGAATACAGCCGGTAAGAATACAGCCGGTATGGCCAAACATCGTCTCTTAGCAAGAGGGGGACCCCGTAAAAGACAGGCCGGTGCACGAGGGCACCGTAAGAGACAGTCCAAGACCCCCTCTCAACAGCGTCTCTTAGGAGGACCGCGTAAAAGAAAGCCCCATGCACCGGTCCGGGGTAAGAAGAAACGATATCTCGACATTTTCGACTGAACCTATAAAAAGGAGATGTGAGGGAGGGGTGAACCCATTTGATTCCCAACAACGATCAGTAACACATCAAAAATGATGCACAGAGAATCCTGCGCGTGTGAGACCGACAGTTTGGAACTATTTAAAGTTCCCCCGACAAACGTCACTTTAGAAGACTCTAAATGGATGGAATATTATCCGATTTCCAGTACGTTAAATTCGGATACGGCTCCCATTGAATTTGAAATCAAAGGCCAAGGAGATGAATATCTGGATTTATCTCAATCGTATCTCCAGATGGTCTGTAAATTCACCAAAGCCGACGGGACGGCTCTCACGGGAGCCAATTCTACTTCCACCTCGGTCAATAACATCTTACATTCCTTATTCAGTGAAATCGATGTGAGTCTCAATGGCAAAGTCATTACCCCCGGAACGGATACTTATCCCTACAAAGCCTACTTGGAGAAATTACTGTCTTATGCCCCTAAAACTCTGAAAACTCAGATGAGAGCCTGTACCTTGTGGGAAAAAGATACCGCCGGTCATATGGAAGATCGAGAGTATTCTCCTCTAGTTCAACCTCCAAAGGAATTTCCCGTAGCTGATAATAAAGTCACCATCAATGCAGTGTTACCCACCCCAATATATCCCGACGATTCTCAGAATGTGGGGTTGAGAAAACGTCACCATAAAATAAATAACAGTAAGGAAATTGTCTTGATGGATCGTTTACATCTGGATTTGTTTCAGCAAGAGAAATGTTTGCCGAACGGAGTAGACGTACGTCTCCGATTCAATCGTGCCAGACCTCAATTCTACATGATGACCGATGCCGGAAGTAGTGGGAAAGTAGTCATTCAAAGTATGATCTTGTGGGTGAGAAAAGTCAAACCGACTCCAGTGATCACCAATCTGATCAATCAACAACTGAGTACTCAAACAGCTAAATACCCATTGAGAAGAGTGGAAGTGAAAACGTTCACGATCCCCACCGGGACCCAATCGAAAATCACCGATCACCTATTCCAATGCCAGATGACCAAACTCATCCTCTTGGGGTTTGTGGGAAACACCGCCTTTAACGGCGATGATGCTAAAAATCCGTTTAATTTCCAAAATCAGAAAATCAAAAAATTAGAAGTCAGTATCAATGGAGACATGATAGAAACTCGTCCCCTGGAACCTAATTTCACGGCCGATCAGTATCTGAGATCGTATTTAAGTTTGTACAAAGGATTGGGAAAATTAGGACAAGATTGGGCTCCCGACATTACTCTGGAAGAGTATAAAAACGGTTACACCCTATGGTGTATGGATTTCACCAAAGATCAAGAAGCTCAGACGGATAAATTTCATCTCAAACAGACGGGGAGGGGAACCTGAGAGTAGAAGTACAATTTGCCGACAGCATAGCGACGACCTTAAACTGCGTGGTGTATGCCGTCTTTGACAATTTGCTAGAAATCAACAAACAACGAGAAGTCAGCATCGATTACTGATGGACACGTATCAATTGAGAGACGTCTTATCTCGAGATTTAGGCCCGGCGTTTGGAGGTGTGTATCCTAGAGACGTATTACCGGAGATCTTACCCCACCAAAAAGCGATCGTGATCAATACAGAGCCCCATCATCGCCCCGGAGCCCACTGGGTCTGTTTGTATTTGAACAGTCCCATCATAGAATATTTTGATTCTTACGGATTACCCCCAGCGCATCAAGAAATCAAAGCGTTTATGCGACGTCACGGAGACACTTGGATTCATAACACGAATTGTTATCAAGCTTTGAACACGGATGTCTGTGGACAATATTGTGTGTATTATCTACATCAACGCCATCGTAAAAGAAAAACGGTTCAAGATTGGTTACTTCCTTGGAAAGGCACGGCGTTACAACGAGATCGTTATGTAGCCCAATGGTTTAAAGAGACATTTCGTAAACCTAGAACCCATAAAGGACAAAGTTGTCAATGTCATGGTATTAACTTGTCACTGATGTAATTGTTCAAATGTTTAATTGTTCAAATATTTAATTGTTTACAAAATAAAATAAAAAAAAAAAAAAATCTGTGTTGTGTGTACCTATATAAGACAGGTTTGCCACAATAAAAAAAATCAGTCTGCCAAAAGATGGAATACGTGCCAGTTTATAGAAGAGTCAAACTAGTGAGAGAAACTCCTCAAAGTATGGCATGGACTTTTATCTTAGACAATGCAGGACCGGAGGATATCGCTAAAATCATTCAGAGTGAATACCAGTATTTGATCATGACCCGAGATCAACAAACATTAAAAGGATTAATTCAAATGAAACACTGGAGAACAAAGCGTAACATGAGGTATTTCGTTCATCCCCTACGTTGTTGGAAAGCATGTGAGAATAGTCTCGCATCCGAAAGACTACGTTACATGACGGGAGAGTATGAAGAACACGGAAAGTTATTAACTATCAAAACTGTGTAACTTTATCGAGTTTCTTAAAAAAATCAAAATAAAAGTGCAACTGGTGTTAGTTTTTGTACGTTTCTCAAGCATTGTCATATACAGCCTCTTTTCATAAGATATGGGTGGCCCTGAAAAGGGCCGGGGGGTGTAAGGGGTAAACCCCTTATTTCTTTGCCTTCTTGTTTCGGTGGCGCCTCTTCAATGGCTTCTTGGGGGCATCTGGCACTCCTTCATAGAAGAAGTGCCACTCAAAACTCCCCATCTGGCCGGAACATAATGCGCCCCGGGGGCCGCTGCACCAGTTCCAGCTCGGCATCCCAGTCTTCCCTAAGGTGTTCTGGGACCATGTTGTGGTTCGTGATGGGTGGACTCGGTACTCGGCTCATCTTCAATTCTTCTTTCTTCAAAAATCTTCTACAACAGTGCTGGATCACCAGTGAAGCAAACTGGCGAGCGCGCCGGTATATATCAGGAAAGCGCGGACCTCCTCGAAAACATCCCTCGCTTCGGAGACGAAGCCAAGATGGCGGGCGTCAAAATGTTGGATTTGTGCTTTCGAGAAGACAGTTTTTTCTCATTTCCTTTTTCTAGACATTCAATGTCTGTGCATGGTAGATTTAATCTGATAGATTCTGAGACGCCGAATTCAATAAACTTATTTTTATTTTGCTACGTCGCATAGTTTTCAAAGAAACAGAGATCAAAGAGGTCGAGTCGAGGGCAAACGCACTTTCCCGACCTCTTTAAAACTTCATTTCTCACGTCTGTGGGGTGATAGAAACCTCAATGATAGTTAGATCGATAGAGAAAAACCCATTTCACCCTATTTTAATGCCACTTTGAATGGAGTGGTGAACCCTTATCAAAGAAACCCTATGATTGACACTCAACAAACACACCTCGTGAATGTGACTTATAAAAACGAAAGCTGTAGCCTCGACACTCAACAAAAACACAGCATGAGTGTGACTTATGTGCAGGGAGATTTACTCACTATGAAAGTTGATGGTATTGTACAACAATGTAATTGTTTAACAGTGAAACCTCATGGATTAAGTCAAAGTATTGCTGACAAATATCCGTGGGGCAACTTGTATGCTACACGGAGACCCTTAGGTCGTAGAAATCTAGCTACAGAACCCGATCGAGGAATACCCGGCACGTTACGCATCTTATCAAATGCTAGCGATCCTGATGTGATTTGTTTCTTAGCCCAGTGGGATTACGGAAAAGGAACTCAGCGTATTCCCCGCTATCGAGATACACCCGAACAGCGAGAACTATGGTTTCAACAATGTTTACGTGAATTGGCCACATTATCGTACAAGACTTTAGCCTTTCCTTATGAGATTGGTTGTGACTTAGCGGGAGGAAATTGGACTCATTACAGACAATTTATTCATGATTTTGCTTATAGGTATGATCAACAAGTGTATATTGTCATTAAAACATGTATTTGTTAATAAAGTGCAACTGGTGTTAATTTGTGTACGTTTCTCAATCATTGCCATAAACAGCATCTTTTCGTAACATTTGGGTGGCCCTAAAAAGGGCCGTTTGGTCCTAAGACCGACTTTTTCTTCATTGCCTGGATCTGGTAAACCGGCATAACGGGCACCGTCCCCGGGTCTGTCTCCTCTCCGCTAACTGCTCCACACACATGCAGCAAGCTGGGCGCTGCCCACATCCCCCACACGTAATACCGGAGTGTACCCTGTCTTGCCAGCAGATAGGGCACTTAAACCAGATAGGAACCGCCCTATCTGCCCAGCCAGGGGCAGTCATAGGGTGGTTCCTCGGGGGATGACTTGCCACAGGTGCGTGGGCTGGCCTCGGTGGCGGAGTCCTCCCTGCAGACCGGATGGCAGGTGGTGGGGGTCTTGCCGGGGCTGCTGGTCTTGGTGGTGATGGTGGCGGCGTGTCTGGGACCAACAGCGACGGACTCTGGGCCGGGCTTGGAGGTGGTGCCGGGGACGGTGACCTCGGTGAATACTCCACCGGTGACGCTGGCGCCTCGCTCATCGGCACTGGGCTGTATTCCTCCGGTGCCGATGGTATCGGTGGTGGTGGTGATGTAGGTGTCGCCGGGGAGTAGGGTGAGGGTGGCTGTGGGGCCCGTCGGCGTGGTCTCGTACCCGTAGACATCCGAACGGTGCGGCGGCGTCCCCTCCCTTCATACTCCTGCCGCACCCGGTCGATGATCTCACGGGCCCCACTGCGGT
The DNA here is from genome assembly GCF_947568905.1 of Ostrea edulis. NCBI lineage: Eukaryota > Metazoa > Mollusca > Bivalvia > Ostreida > Ostreidae > Ostrea > Ostrea edulis. Next base: position 40,279,956 of record NC_079171.1, on the reverse strand, counting down.
CGAAAGGGGAGAAGGTGCTCAGGTCGTTCTGAGAACGCACGACCCAATTCTCCCCTACCCGTTCCTCAGCCACCACTACCAGCCGGTACCGGAATCCAGGCAGGGTCTGGAAGTTGTAGATCGGATCCCTTCTTCCTTCAGTCATCTTCTATAACTTCTTAAAATCTTCTCAAAATCAGTGCTGGATCACCAGTGAAGCGAACTGACGAGCGTGCCGGTATATAACGAGAGCGCGGACCTCCTCGAAAACATCCCTCGCTTCGGAGACGAAGCCAAGATGGTGGCCGTCAAAATGGCGGATTTGTGCTTTTGAGAAGAGAGTTTTTTCTCATTTTCTTTTTTCTAGACATTTGATGTCTGTGGATGGTAGATTTAATCTGATAGATTCTAGGGCGCGGAATTCGTTAAGCTTACTTTTATTTTGCTACGTCGCATGGTATATAAATAATCGAAGATCAAAGAGGTCGTGTCGGGGCCCGATGTTTCTTCTCCGCCTATTTAAAAATTTATTTCTCGATCATGTTCATCCATAAAAACCTCTCATAAGGTCTATTCGATAGAAAACACCTTATTTGATTCGATTTTCACTCTACCTTTAGGATTTTCTGGACTCCTCATCAAATAAACCCTTCTCTGAAAGACTCAACAAAACACAGCTTTCGTTTAAACAATTTTATTCATGTCACATATTTCAAATACATAACTCCCACACACAACACCAATACACATGTCTTTTTAAAATAGGTCCAACATTTTTTCCATTTCGCGAATCCTGCGTTGAAATCGATATCGATCAGCGGCTACAGTCATCCAGATACTTTCCCGGTCTTCTTCGGGTAACAGATACACTTCATTATTGTCCAGATCAAAAGTTACACATTTTCTTGTATTTTGTTGTACATGTGATGAAGATACTGCACTCGAAGGGTCTCGATCACTCCACTGATGTGCGGCTTTGTTCTCTTTAATTCCTCTGCTACTAAATGAATCAAGACCAATGACTCGGTGTTGATACGGTTCTCGATCAAATGTCTGCATATCCACCAATATTCGTCTAAAGTGATTGGGAATAATTCCGAACGAAGATAGGATTTCAATTTTTGAAAATCTGGCAAGTTTTCTATTTCCTCAATACACTGTAGGACAAATGTTTTTTCGATGTTATCCCTAGCAGTCATGATTTCATAAATGAAATGATTTAAGTTCTTTACACTTTATGTATACTTCTCGAAGCCAGTCCTTGGTGATACTTTCAATCTCGGCGGTTTTTTCTGGCATGCGTTTCTTGAATTCCTCCCCCACGACATAAATTGACATCAACCCCGCAACGTTATAGAGATCGATGCACACCTGGTTCCGTAGATCTGTATATTGGTCCAGAGTCATTGGAAACACTCCCGATATCAGATTTTTTTTTAGCAAATTGAAACACCACATCGTCTTGCATTTTCTCGACCCATTCTATGCGCTTTTTCTGCGATGTTGTCACTTTCATCCATGATTTGTAAATGACTAAAATGAATACAAGTATCCGCTTTTTCTACGATGTTGTCACTTTCACCCATGATTCGATAATGAAGGAAAACTAATTAAAACGGATCATTTCCATGAATCCCTCTTGTAAACATTCCTGTAGAATGATTTCGATGTCTCGGGTTTGATCGGGGATGATTTTCTTGAGCTCCTCGGCATACAGATAGATCATGATTAGTCGCCCAGGATTTGTGTCTTTAACTAACGATCTAGCAATCCTCTGAAAACTGTCAAGACTCCCCACCTCATGTATCGCCGATTGTACATAAGATTTAGCAGATTTATACCAAGACGAATTTTCAACAATCTTGACAAAATCTTAATACAAGTATGACCGTCTAACCTAGTGTTGGAAGTTCCACCCATAGTGAATAAATAAGTTAAGAAAACAATCGTATTTATAGGGAAAAGGTCGTGGAGTGCAGAGAATATTCTAGATTTGATACAATAGGGTTTTTCAAGTTCAATTAGTGCACTAGCACGCGCTGGTCGCGAGATGTTCTAGATGAAACCGGTTTTTCCAGAAAAAAAGAAGATGATGCAATAGAGCGTTGTACAGTAGCACGCGCTAACATTCTCGACCATTACACTGTTAGTCATGGAGGACAACGTATGGGAAGAATTGAAAGAGATGCGTCGAATGAGAAATCGTAGGAGAAGATCTAAAAATTGGTGTTTTGAATATGTCTTGCAAGAGAGGGAAACGGAACATGCCATTCTGATAGATTTGGAAGATTGCTACCGCGACAATACTGTAATACAGTTTATGATTGCCCAGTTTTACACGCTGTCTAACGGAACCAGAAAAATATCGGGATTCATGCGTTTGAAAAAACGTCGTAACAGAGGCGGTGCATGGCGGCAGCTTTTTTGTGCAAACATTTATTGGATGGAAACAATCAACGTGATGAATTTCCGAGGTAGCAGAGCTCAAAAAATAGAAAACGCCATTACCTCAGCAGATCACAGTTATAACTTTTATGATGTAGATTATCCCTACGAATTTGGCCTAAGAGATTATTAAAAAAACACACACACACACACACACAAAACAGTCCTTTTCAGGGCTATTTTAAGCACCAATATAAGTTCCAGTGCACTAAAGTCAAAGTGTAGCAATGTGCACTAGCACGCGTTGGTCGCGAGATGTTCTAGATGGTTCTATCACCGGTTTTTCAAATTCAATTAGTGCACTAGCACGCGCTGGTCGCGAGATGTTCTAGATGTTTCTATCACCGGTTTTTCCAGAAAAAGATGCTGCAACCACGTGCTCCCTACGAGACAGAATAGTCTAGACATTTTGCTGGCTATAAAAGCGGAGACCAAGTGTCAGTCCTCATTCGATCTCCAGTCAACTTCCAGAAGACATGTCTCAGAAACAAATAGAATTTGTAGACAAAGCTCAGAAGAAAATAGATCATCTCGTACAGAACCAGATGCCGCCACAGAAAGACTACATTGCTCAACAAGTGAAGATGGCCCAGACCTCGAGCTTCAATCTCTCGCCTCCAGACTACATTGCTCAACAAGTGAAGATGGCCCAGACCTCGGATTTCCTCCCTAGCCAGAATCCGACAGACCCGGGATTAGGCTTCTATTTTCTCGATTCACAGGACGCTACGGGACTGGAGTTGGGATTATACAATAAACCACCCTTCAGTGAAGAAGATTCACGCATGACCAGGACCAATTTCGCCATCATTACGACCACACTGGACGGAATTGTCAACATGATCAACGTGTTGGCCAATGAAATCGCCAATCACACGGGGGTCTTGATGAAAAAAATCGAGGAATTAGCAGCAACCAGAACCCGTAAGGACTTCACCACCAGAGCTAGGAAGGACCCAGCCACTAACCCCTGTTTCACATGTGGGGAAACGGGACATTGGTCGCCAGATTGCCCTCAGAAAGTCAAGAAAACTGTGGAAAAGGACCCTTGTTACAAGTGTGGGAAATTAGGTCACTGGATCAGCGACTGCCCAAGAGATGAAGAAGAATTGATGGCTATGATTGGTGAGGTACCCGGCACAAAACCTCCGGTCATAAGAGAGTACACCCCATCGGAGATGTGGAACCCACCACCCCCTAAGAAAACGAGTAAAGAGATGAGTGAAGGAGAACCCCCTAAAAAGAAGAGAAAGCTGAGCCGAAAGAATAAAGAATGAACGTGTGTGATAAAACTGGTGTGGACTTTATTCTGACAATTTTAATGTTTAACTGTATAAAATTGTGTTCAATTGTTATTCAAATTGTTTATTTAATAAATGTGTAAACTTCACTTCATGCGTTTTTTATTCTACCACTGTGAATTTTAAAGCATTCAAACACCGAGGATTAACACACCGATAAAACACGGCTCATACCGACTTTACTGTTACGTCATAGCACTATCGACCCATTGTTGAGTCATAGCACGCCCTCCTATCTCATAGCGCTCTAGTTCATACCCACCCGGCCGTCCTAGCACGCGCTGCACTACCCTACCCTGCTCTCCAGTGCGTTCTAAAACTTGACCTTTTGACCTCAAAAGTGCACTCAGTTGAACCCCCCTATCGGGACGGGTTATACTACTCACGACGACAACCATATGCTGGCCATCAGCGGATCCATTCCACAACTCAGCTCGGAATGTTAAATAAGCTGTTGTAGCAGGTAAATTCCCGTGCATCATTTCTTTCCGTGTCAATTTTTTTTTTCTACACAGGTACAATAAATAATGCGTTAATTAACACAGGGAAATTATATATTTAATTAACTTATGCTTTAATATATCAAATGATCATTAAAATAACATTATCTCTTAGTTTAATTATCGAAAATGGGCTAATTTGTTTTTCACAACTTGGAAATGATCTCCAACAATTTCATATTTTTTACAAAGGTAATTTCTCAATATATGAAGACAAAGTAAGTAGATTGGTTGGTCACGAGATTAGAAGGCAAACTTTCCTGTGAAGTCTGCTACACTTAGGCTTTCATATTTTATTATAAAGGTACTTTATCCCAAAGATAAATTGTTGAGTGTGGCGGAACAGAGCAAAACAACTAATTAATCCCTTGCTACTTAAAGGCCATAAGCGCCGACCATAGGCCTAAATTTTGAGCCCTTCATTGTCAATGGTAACGTCTCAATATGAGTGAAAAAACCTCGAGAGGAACGTTAAACAATATTCAATTAATCTACATAAATATAAGGAAAGGAGAGTTTTAGGCAACTAATTAGTAATCTTGTCTTGAGTTTATTTTTATGTACAAATTATCCCCTCTATCATTATGGAATTTTTTAAGTTTTAATTTTCATATTAAACCCCAAAGGCATTGGTGGGATTCGAACCTAAGACCTTTAACATGGAAGTCAGAAATTCTATCCCAGAAATATTTTAGACATGTTTGAATTTGATAGCTAAAAATCCAAAACATCCTGGACAATGGATTGCCCCCATTGAAATTCCCGCTGATTCAAAATTTGAATGGAAGTGGGTCGTGGTTTCGCGAGACACCATATCTGCCTGTAGATGGGAGGAGGGCTCAAACCGGGTCATGGAACTTACAAGAAAATGTTACAAATACCACGCCCCCTGGAACAAACAATGCAGAGTATGAGATAATTCCAAAATGTTGTGGTATATATGTTTCAATTTTATGCATATTTTGTTTTGATTTTCCTATTCTAACCAACCATTAACATTGTATGCATCATGAGTTTCTAAAGTCTAGTTGCAGAACTGTAGCTCTCTAAGTAAAGTTCCATGGAGGTGGAGCAACAGTCTTGGGTTGGGTATCTCTCTCTCTCTCTCTCTATATATATATATATAATCGCAGCATCTCAAGTAAGTTATTTTATTATTCTGTATTCATACGCGTACTGTTTACAACAGAATCGCGTTCACGAGGAAATGCCTCTCATTACAATATGAAAAGATATGAATAATAAAACCATTGGAATTGTTAATACTGTGTAATATGTAATCGCAACATCTCAAGTAATTTTATATATTAACAATATTATGTATTCATACGCGTACTGGTAACAACTGCATCACGTTTATGATGAAATCCCTAAATTTACAAAATGTAAAGATATCAAAGATAAAGGATTAGAATCTGTAAATGTATATACTGTGTGATGCTCTGCATATCTTTACAGCTTTAGATGATGGAGATGAAACCTCAGGCGTGAGAGTATTCTGTCAAAACCAAATGTCCTGTCCGTGGTTCCGCAGGGTTATTTCGGGTCCGTGCTATTGTGTCATTTACGGTGTATCAAAAACACAGTGGTTGCAATTTGTCAATCCATATCATCGTTTAGACATCGTAGGACGACACACGAGAATAATGTTTCCATGTCGGTATGTAACAAGTTCACTAAAATATGTTTTCCTGTAATGATTTAAAATCCACCAACAATTTATTAATCAACTAATGATTTAAAATCCACCAATAATCTAAAAATCCACTAATCATATAAAATCTAATAATTATATGAAGTCTTTGCAATAATGATATTATGGAAATCCAAAAATGATATAAAACTAATGGCTTTTTATCCACTAATTATGGTATAACTAATTATACATGTATCTATGCACATTTTGATTTTATTCCTGTATTGAATGATTGTTTTACATCCTGTCGAGATTTATTCATTCATTGAGACGTCACCAGCTGTAGGTGAAGTACCACAAATTTAGACCTATGCTTAGCGCTCAGGCCAGTAGCATTGAGGATTCTTTAACGGCACAACGCCTGTCGCAAAACGGAATCTCTGTTATTTAGGTCCGAAAGACCGTTGATTCTTGCATCTAAATGCCGAGTGTTTGGTAAAGGAGCAATCACTCCTTATGTTAACTTATGTTTGACGCGGCACGAGCAGGACTGGGGCCTGTGGCCTCCCGTTTACAAGGGCAACGCTCTTCCACGGAGCTACCATGACCATTTTTGACCGATAGTCAGTGAATTTTATTTCATTAGTGTATTTTATATTATTTGTGGATAAAATATTAGCAGGTTTTGTATCACTAGTGCATTTTATATCATTACTACATTCTGTATCATTAGTGAAATTTATGTTAGTGGATTTTATATCTATATCATTAGTGGCTGCTATATCTATATTTTTTCTTTCAAAGGAGGAAAACACAACACCACAGACTGGGGTAGAAGTGGTGGATGCCAGTTGTCAAACTGTCAAAATAATTTTGGATGCGTCTACACAGACGGATCCAGGGTATAGATATAGAAAATATCGAAACCTAAACAGAAAACAAGAGACGTTTATGAAAGATGGGAAAACCATCGTTGAAACGTTCGAAGAAGAACTGTGGTTGTGAAGAACAGAAACCTTATTCGACAATTGTGCTATGTTGTATTTTTTTAATTGAAAATGTTCTATTAATTTCTTTGCATGTTTTATGGATACGACATGGATTATTAATTATAATAAAGTTGAGCCTTGTACACTTGATTTGGAAATATGATTTTGGAATGCAAGACGCATTTCCTGGAGGCGTGGGCAATGATACGATAGCATAATCGGAATTTATTTCATTGGGTCCTCTTAAGTTAGCCATTGGAATAGCAGATGGTTTTTACTTGCCGTTTTTGACAAGTGTTGTCTCGTTACAGTTTAAAGTATCAAAGCTGGACCATCTTAGATTTCAGCGACTTCACTGTCTGAAGTTGAAGTCATATTTTTTTTTTAAAGTGGGATAAAAAGTTCCATATCCTTGAATATAGCTTTCCGAGATTTTATTGAGTATTTGTCACCTATTCCTAGATGCTTCAATTCATCTTGACTCCATTTTAGCGTTTTATAAGCAGAATAGGATATGCTGTAGATTTAGATATCTTGTATCCGTGATTGAGATATTTTTTGCAGTGGCTGAATATGCGAAGCTTGAGACTATACTTGCAGTGTACATTGAAGAGACATTATTTGTCGAAATCCGTATCTGGTGCATCAAACTTCGTACCGTACAAGTTTTACATTATGACCCCTGGTTCGAGGTCTCTGCTGGTGGACTGTTAGTCCCCGAGGGTCTCTACAGCCCAGTAGCTACCCTTACCAAAACGAAATGTTTGCCACAAATTTGCGGCAAATAGATTTGTTTGCCATAACTAGTCATCAAAACATTGCAGGAGTTTGCCAGTAGGCAAACAGTTCTGGCAAACATTTGGGACTTTTAAAAAGATTTACCACTAGTGGCAAACAGTTGCGGCAATTTTCTGGCACAAAATACAGATTAATATGCGTCATGTCCTGCTATATGACGTCACGTCGCATTGATTGACATGTGGATCGCGATCTGTGAATTGCAGTTGTATTTTACTGTGTCGGATTGAATTGGTGACAATGATCATGCTCTGGTAAGTTATAACGTAGTTTGATAAAACTTTAATGAAACAAGATGTGTTTGTGAAACACAAATGCCCCCGATAATGGCCAATTCCGAAGATGGCCAAGGTCACAAGGACAAATATCTTGGTAGCAGTAGAAAGATACTGTCACAAGAAATGCTCATGTACAATATGAAAGCTCTAATATTTACAATTTAGAAGTTATGACCAATGTAAAAAAAAAAAAAAAAAAAAAAAAAAGTAGGTCAAATATCAAGGTCAAAAGGTTTAGTACCAACGAAAGGGTTTTGTCACAAGGAATACTCATGTGAAATATCAAAGCTCTATCATTTACTGTTCAAAAGTTATAAGCACGGTTAAAATTTTCAAAAAGTAGATTAAACTCCAAGGTCACTGGGTCAAAAGTGTTGGTACCCACGGAGAGGTCTTGTCATAAGGAATACTCATGTGAAATATCAAAACTCTATCACTTACTGTTCAAAAGTTATTGCAAAGGTTAAAGTTTTCAAAAAGTAGGTCAAACTCCAAGGTCACAGGGTCAAAAATGTTGGTACCCCACGGAAAGGTCTTGTCACAAGGAATACTCATGTGAAATATCAAAGCTCTATCACTTACTGTTAAAAAAGTTATTAGCAAGGTTAAAGTTTCAGACAGAATGACAGATAGGACAAAAACAATATGCCCCCGATCTCGGGGGCATAATAGAAAGCCGTAAGTTAATCTGCATTGTGTGTTGCATGGCGTATTTTGTGTGATTGGATCTTGCGCTGCGAAGTAAACAATAGGCCTACATGGTATCTGTAGAGAGAATTGAACAACTAGTTTTATTATTTTGCTTTCAACGAACGAAGCTAATAAACTTTAACCAATATTGATACTTGATGCAGAATATCGCAGGCGGATCCAGGAATGTTTTAAAGGGAGGGGGTCTACCATTAATTTTGGTTTTCAAGGGGGGGGGGGGGGGGAGAGAGACTACCTTCAAAATGAGTTATTAATACCCCATTTTAATCAATATTTCCCGACCCCCGGAACCCTCCCTCTAGATTCGCCACTGAATATTCGCGGATTTTAAAAGTTAGGTTATATCACAGAAAGTAGGTCAAAAGTATCTTCATTCCTTAAATAAACTGAATTATACAAGCTGAATGCATGTTAAGTGAAAAATTTAAAATGAATCTAGATTAATGATGAATTGGACAGTGCTTTATGATAAACAATTACACATTTCCCCCACATTATATAAATGAACATTTAATAGTTTTAATGTACACTTTTATTTCTGAACAAACAGTAGAAATGGTATACAGAGAGGAACGTTAAACAAGATACAATCACTCAATAGTTTCAACATTAATCATACATTTATTTAATTTTAAGGGGGGGGGGGGGGGGTGAAAACTGAATTTAGTTTTTTGTCAATCACTGAACTTTTAATCTCGCTCCTTTAAAATCGTCAATTGGTTGGATAAATTACATTAGTTTTATCATTGGCTATAGGGGGGGGGGGGGGGGGGGGGTATGTACACAAGATCTTTATATGCACGCTAGCCACGCTTCAGGTGCTGTGGTTTCTACAAAATTTAGAGATCACAAATCAATATTTGAAATGAAAACTGACCGCTCTTGGATTTGACAATTCAATGAACAAAGATATCAATTTTACATTAATTTGACAAATTTTTAAAAGAAGATGTACTTGGGCATGACGTGTCATTATCAATGACGATGAAAAGATCAGATTATCGCTACTCCGAAATACTTTTGTCATGATTCAAACAAATACTTCATTCTAAGTATATTCCCCAAAATTGTTTGCCACAAACTTGCCAGAATTGTTTGCTGCGAACATTTGCCAGAACTGTTTGCAGCAAATTTACCAGAACTCTTTGCTGCAAATTTGCCAGAACCAGATTGCTATCAATATGCATGCCAGAAATTTTTGCTACAAAGCTAATTTGCATGGCAGTTATCAATTTGCAGCAAACCTCTGGCAAACTTGCAGCAAATTTACCACAACTGTTAGTAGTATAACCCCTCCCGATAGGGGGTTCAACTGAGTGCACTTTTTATGCAAATGAGGTCAAGCAAGGGCGTCTTTTGATTGGTCAAGCGGTGTTGGGGTCAACGGAGTGGTTCAATATCTAGGACGGGGTCAACTGGTGCACCCCAGCAGGGGTTGTAGGCCGGGTGTCGGGTGAATAGGCTGGCCTATGGCCGCTGGTCTAATTTTAGCATGCGGTACTTTCGCTTTGAGTTCCTGGAAAAGGAACCTGGAGCTATTTTTCTGAAAATCGGTATAAAATCCAGTGAAATCCTATGTATTCCTGTGTATTAAATCTAAAGAATAACACAAGGTTTTAAGTTGACATGTTTATTAAAGAACAATGGTACAATCCCCAGAGCTGGCACGGTACCTAGTTTTACCCAGCGCTGTCTATAGGTAATATATAAAGCGGCGCGCGGTGCATTGGGTGTCACTTTCGACATCATGTCAGACAAGTTACCTAGTGGACTTCCACGGAGTTATATTGAACAGCGCTTGAGATTTTTGAATGATCAGCTGAACAGACAACGGCAGCGTGAATTACAACTCCGCAGAGAGAATCAACGGCGATTACAGTATTTACAGCGGGGAGGAGGGAAAAAGAAACTCATTTCGGATTATTACAAAATTCAACTGGAACGAGGACGTCAATCACGGAAATTTAAAGTCAAGGAAAATGTCTACAATGTTGCCTTCAAGCCTATTCCAGAGAAAGAAAATACAGGCTTCATTCGTCGCCTCTTCCGGGATATGTTAAAAAATGTGAAACAGGAAATGCAGTGCAATCCCAATGATTATCTACGTTTAAATATTCGGCACCCGTCTCTGGATTCAGCTATTTGGTACGAATTTACGCAGTCCAATCAGCTCAACGAGGACAAAATTCTGAACAAAATAGAAGCCGTGCAGCAATCTAAAAAGGAATTCCTAATCACCGACGGGGCAGTGCAGATGGATTTTTTCCATGTCAAATATCCACAAGGCAGCGGGTGCACTAAGAAAAAACATCTACACGTGGATAAGGAGAAATTCAAAACCTCCAAGAGAGCGATCGTTCGCATTCAAAATCCTGAGGATTCTCTCTGCTTGTCCCGGGCTATTGTGGTAGCACGTCTACACAGCCAGAAATCAAACGACCCGGCATGGGAAACGAGATGGTTACGCATGAGAAAAGGGGATAAAGATTCTCTCGATCAGAAACGAGAAGCGATAGCCTTGATGGAACAAGCTGGGTGTGTTATGAACCAGCCGTGTGGGCCGCGTGAATGGGAGCAATTACAGCACGCGGTCGCCCCGCAGTATCGATTGAAAATATTTCAATTCAAAACGAATACAACTCGTTTACGACTGGAACCTATTTACAAAGGACCGGGACACGGGACTTGTTTGAATATCCTGCTGGATAACGAGCATTACGATGCCATTGTGTCTATGCCTGGAGTGACGGAAAACAAATACTATTGCGATTATTGCGATGTTGGCTACAGTCACATTGAAGAACATCGGACCGTCTGTCCTCATCGATGCTCATTTTGTTTAGCCGATACCCCCTGTATCCCGGACGGGACTCAGACGAATTGCCCTCATTGTAAGGGATTTTTCAGAAATGCAGCTTGTTACCAGACCCACTTGAAACCTTACAGTAGTAATACAACGACCACGGTCTGCAGTTTAATGGGGCGCTGTAACCAGTGTCAGAAATGGATGTCCAAGCATTTATTAAAACGCCACGCGTGTGGGGGAAAAACCGAATGCCGCATCTGTCACAAAGTCGTCACCATGCCTCATCAGTGCTTTGTACAGACGAAACCCAAACCTAAGAAAGAAAAAGAAGAAGAAGAGGAGTTGAAAATATACATTTATTACGATTTCGAATGCAGTCAGGAAAACGGTATTCACAACCCCAATTTATGCGTGGCAGAACGTGTGTGTCAACATTGCGACAGTGTGGATATCGACAAGCCCTGTTCTCATTGTGAAGGATTCGGATCACAACGCCGCTTCCTATTTCAAGGACCGGACACGTTAAAACAGTTTATGGAATGGCTCTTACAGAGCGAGACCGATGAGCAAGGTTATGTGGAACTCAAACACGATGAAGCCACCATCATTGCCCACAATTTCAAAGGATACGATGGGCAGTTTATTTTGAATTACCTGGTTCACACGGCGTGTATCAAACCCACCGTCATCCTGAACGGCAGTAAAATCTTATCCATGCAAGTCTTGGGGTTGAGATTCATCGATTCTTACAACTTTCTACCCTTTGCTCTTGCCAAGATGCCCTCTGCTTTCGGATTAACGGAATTGAAAAAAGGATATTTCCCGCACTTTTTCAACACGACAGAGAACCAGCAGTATGTGGGTCCTTACCCGGCCGCTCATTTCTACAATCCTGACGATATGTCCACCGCCAATCGTGAAGCCTTCTATACTTGGTACCATCAACAAGAGGGCAAAGTCTTTGATTTCCAGAAAGAATTCTTAGCTTACTGCATCTCGGACGTGGATATTTTACGCCGGTGTTGTGCCCATTTCAAGTCCACCCTGTTTGATCTGGTGGAAGTAGACCCTTTCAAGAATCCATCACGTTTGCCAGCACGGCTAATTTAGCCTACCGACGAGGATTCATGGTTGAAAATACCATCGCCATCATTCCTAATATGGGCTACCGGCCAGCACGACGATATTCAGCTAAAGCTTGTCGATGGCTCGCCTGGCTAGAACATCAACATCACTGCATACGACATGCTAGAAATGGGGGCGAAGTCACGCTTGGACCCTATACAGTAGATGGGTATGATGAGGAATCTCGTATCGTGTACGAATTCTATGGCTGTTACTGGCACGGCTGTCCCACCTGTTTCCCGAATCTGTTGACTGACATGCATCCTCATCGTGTTCAGCATACGTATCAAGACCTCTACCTGGACACCTTAAAACGAGCCAGTGCTTTAGAAGACCAAGGCTATACAGTCGTGAGCATATGGGAACACGAGTTTGATCGTCAGACCCTGACCAATCCCGACTTACAGGAATTTTTACAAGGAGTCGATATACAAGATCCTTTGAATCCCCGTGACGCTTTGTACGGAGGCCGGACCAATGCTACACGACTGTATTGTGAGGAGGGTGACATGCGATACGTGGATGTCTGTTCCCTGTACCCGTACGTGTTGAAATACAAGCCATTTCCCGTCCAACATCCCCAAGTCATCACCAGCCATTTCACCGATGTCAGAGACTATTTCGGGCTCATTCGTTGTCGTGTCCTCCCACCCCGAGAGCTGTATCACCCCGTATTACCTTACAAGACCGGGGGTAAATTACTCTTTCCCTTATGCCGCACCTGTGCGGAACAGCGCAACTTAGGACCCGACGAGCGGTGCCAGCACACCAATTCTGAACGCAGTCTCACTGGCACCTGGGTGACCACCGAACTTCACAAAGCATTAGATCTAGGCTATCGTCTCGACCGCATTTACGAAGTTTGGCATTTTGAGAAAACCAGTGACCACTTATTTCGAGCGTATATCAACACCTTTTTGAAAATTAAACAAGAAGCTTCCGGATTCCCCGAGGATTGTCAAACAGCCCAACAGCAGCAACATTACATTGAGGAAATTCAGCAACGAGAAGGCATTGCCATGAACCCGGCAGACATCCAGAAAAATCCTGTCCGAAGAACCATTGCCAAACTCTTTTTAAATTGCTTGTGGGGAAAATTTGCTCAACGATTACAATTACCCAAATCCCTGTATCTCACGGAAGAAGAAGAATTACAACAGAAATTACAAGATGCCACTTTAGAAGTCAAAGGCATCGAACTCTTAGAAAATCGTGAACGCCCCGAATGTGATATGATGCTGATCAATTATCAGGAGAAAGAAGAATTTTTAGAAGACTGCCCCTTTGGAAACGTGGTGTTGGCGTGTTTTACAACAGCTCATGCTCGTTTACATTTGTACGAGACGTTACAGCCTTTGGGAGAGCGTGTCTTATACTTTGACACGGATAGTATCGTCTATCAGCACGACGAGACCCAGTTCAATCCGACCATTATCAACAGTTTAGGCGGCTGGACCGATGAATTGGGTGGAGATCGTATCATCAAGTACATGTCGGGCGGGCCCAAAAATTATGCATACGAGACCCAGGGGGAAAAATCTGTCTGCAAAGTCAAAGGATTGACACTCAATTATCGTGCCTCTAGAGTCGTGTCTCTCGATACGTTGGAAAAAATGTTAAAAGGAGAAGAAGAAGAAGTCCATGTCAGCTATCCGCACTTTATTCAACGAACCCGCCAACATGATGTGCGAACCATTCCTCTGGTGAAGAAATACCGCATGGTGTATGATAAACGTCAACGTATTCATAACTATGACACGCTGCCTTACGGGTATTAAAAAGGAAACGCTAGAGAAAACCATCAGTCTGCAAATTGAGTAAATACGGATCACTACAGAATCCTTCAGTGCCTTCCTATGGTGAATTATCGGCTCGTCTAGCGTCATTTCATACAGCCCCCGATATTCTGTTGAACTTATTACCTAACATTGCAGAAGCCGGATTCTTTACAAAGGAATGGATGATCATGTGCGTTGTTTTCATTGCACATTATCTCTCAAACATTGGGAACCCGGGGACGATCCTTGGATAGAACATGCCTATTGGAGCCCTCATTGTGCTTACGTGTTGTGCAATAAAAGTGTCAAATGGGTACGACAAGCCTTCAATGCCTATGCCCGCGCTAAAGACAGTGATTGTGATTGGGGAGACTTACCCTTAGACGCGGCAGGGAATCCAATGTGTACCCAGAAATGTCACATTTGTTTAGAACGAGACTTGAGAATTGCTTTTTTACCTTGTGGTCATTTATGTACTTGTGCTATGTGTGCTTCAGGACTTAAAACATGTCCTATTTGTAGAGATGCTTTTGTAGAAACGGTTCGTATTTTTACTTGTTAATAAATATGTATGATCCCATGAACTTGTGTCATTTATCAAGATGTATACCTACGAGACACTTGAGCCTTTTCAGTTGAAACATGAATTTACCATGGTGGTGGCTGGACCCTCTAAATCGGGTAAAACGGAATTTGTGAAGCAACTGGTACAAAATACGCAGTGGATTGCACCGCCTCCCGAAAAGATAGTATGGTGTTATCGAGAATGGCAGTCCGCGTACGAATCCTTACAGGACAAGGTCACTTTTATCCGCAATATACCTCAAGACGATGAGCAGATAGTGGCGGATCTCAGTACGCGTCATCTACTCATTTTTGATGATATGATGGGAGGTAAAGCCATCGAATCGATTGTCGACTGGTTTACGCGCAAAGCGCATCATCGAAATACCAGTGTCATTTATATCACACAAAATCTGTTTGATCGAGCAGTACAACATCGTACCATCAGTCTGAATGCTCACTATCTTGTGCTGTTTAAAAATCCTCGAGATAAATCTCAGATTGGGGTGTTAAGTCGGCAATTACAAATGCCGCATTTACTTCCAGCCTATGAGGACGCCACCCGTGTACCTCACGGGTATTTACTAGTGGACTTGAGTCCTCAGACGTCGGACGATTTAAGATTAAGAAGTCAACTCTTTACCAACTTGGCTGTGCACATGCCCCCGAGAGTATAAATAATGTCACATCATGGGCAGGTGTATCATTTGAAAGACAGTCTTCACCATGGGTAGACCTTCCGCGAAGAGTAAATTAGTCAAAACGTTACGCCGTTTACAACGGGAACGGGATCCCGTTCAACGGAGCCATCTCATTGAATTAGGACGTAGAGCCTTACTCAACTGGTTTGCGATGGGAGCTCGAAATTTATTGCGAGGGGTCTTACCAGGCAATAAAATCACTCAACGGTTCATTCAATCCCATCGCCAAGACTTGAGTGTCATTGCCGATAAGAAGTCCAATGAAGAAGAGCGTAAAAAAGCCATTTTGAAACGAGGAGGCGCCGGATTCTTAGGAGGGACCATTATCCGTCATTTATTCAAATGGGAAACGGGCCGTAAGCCCCGTGGGGGACAACCCAAGAAAACCAAGAAACCACGGGCTAAGAAAGCTAAAAAATCGCCTCAGAGAATTCCTAAACTCATTATTCGCTTACCTAAGAAGACACCTAAGAAGTCCCCTAAGAAGACACCTCTCAGGATGAAGAATCCGTTTCCCAATTGGGCTCCAAAGAAAAACCCTCTCATTGTAAAGATGCCGTTTCCCAAGGCCACTCCCCCCAAGGCCACTAAAACGTTAGCCAATCTGAAAGCCGGATTAGCTCAAAAGAAAATGGAACGACCCATGCATGGGCCTATAGGAAGTTCCAGAACCAGTGATACTGCTCTACCGAGTTTTGCTCATACCTTTGGAAGCATGAAATTTCAACCCTTAAACACCTCAACACCGGTTCAGGTGCAAAAGAAATATAAATGTAAATTTTGTCCTCTGGTCTTCAATGCGAGAGAGAACCGCAATCGTCACGAAGAGACCGTCCATCACAAGCGTTTTGATCCTAAACATCCGAGTGCCATTGTCCTGGACTAGGTATAAAAAGGAGGGGGAAGGTGCCCCACCCTTCATTACTATGGCTCATACGAAGAAGTGTGAATGTCGATTACGACCTCATTTACCGGTCTTGCAGACGTTAGCGGCTCCTCACTATTCCAGCAAATTAAAGACAGAGGTGTTGAAACATTGTTCCAATGACTGCATTTTAAAGATTTGTGAGATTGTGTACAATCTATTAAAAGGGGTGATTCCTCTCACTCCTACTCAGAAGCGACAACTGGGTCGAAAGAAACACATCTTAAGACGCTTAGTCCACCCTTAACCCGTGAAAAAACGACGAGGTATACTCATCCACCAAAAAGGATTGGGTTCGTTTGTGTGTGGCAAGATTTGTAAGAAATCATGAGTCGAAAAATGGTGTTGGTACCGGAAGCGATGCTCAACGAATTAAAAGGCAAATTACCTAAACCTCCCGAATTTACCTCGACTATTGGTTTACGCAGTGATTTGGATGAGATTGAACATCGAGATGATTTAACCGAGAAAGAAAAAGTGGGGTTGTACGGGCATCAACTTCATCGCTATCGTCAATATTTACAACAAGCTCGACATCCCACCACAGCGACTCTACCCTCCCCAACCACTGCAGCCAGTGCTGCCTCACCACCCTCAGCCGCCGCAGCACCCGATGACTTGGAGGAACAGATTATCAAAAGCGTCAATAAACCGGGTCGAAAGAAAGCAGGTTTATTACTCGATCATCTCAAGAAATCCAAAGTGGTGACTTGGAATAAAGAAGGAGAAATCAGCTATAGAGGACGCAGGGTCCCCGATTCCAATATTGTGGATTTAATGACCGAAGCCCAACGACAAAGACCCTTAAGACATCGTGATCCCCCCACGGGATAAGAGGAATTTGCTCAAGCGTTAAAAGAGACTCATGCTCCCAAAGGATATGTGAACAATCGGGATGTTATAAAAGCCATGGACAAACCAGGGAAAATCAGTACGCCTAGACCTCTAGAGGAAGAGGAGAGCGGATTTCAAGAAATCTCGGGATTTGACCAATCGTTCTATGAAACTCCCAGACGAATGATGACCCCTAAAAATATCTGGGAGGCTAGTAAAAAGACATCACGTGAAATTGGAAAATGGTTAAATCTACCATGAAACCAGAACAGATCTTACAGCGACTGTATTACGATCCCAAGACAGGGTATGGGGGAGTCCAGGCGTTGTATCGTCAAGTGCCTCAATTAGGACACAAGATTACTCTGTCTCAAATTCGAGAATGGGTGAAAGCTCAAGATACCTATACCTTGCATAAACCGATACGGAGGAAATTCAAGCGACGACAAACACGAGTGACGGATATGGATGAACAATGGCAATTAGATTTAGCCGATGTCTCCAGCTTGAAACAAGACAATAATGGGTATACGTTTTTATTATGTGCCATTGACGTGCTGTCTAAATATGCCTGGGTCGTGCCTTTAAAACAGAAAACGGGGAAAGAAATGATACGAGGCTTACGAGGGATTTTTCGAGAGGGACGTCGCCCCGTGCGCATTCAGTCCGATCAAGGAAAAGAATTTACCAATAAAGAATTTCGTCAAGCCTTCAAATCCATTCATTTCTTTACGACCCGTAATGCCGAAACCAAAGCCAGTATTGTGGAACGTTTTCAACGCACGCTGAAAGCACGTATGTGGCGGTATTTTACACGTCATAAAACACGACGGTATGTCGATATCTTGGGCGATCTGGTGTATGGTTACAATCATACCTATCATCGCAGTATCCGGCGAGTTCCTGCTCAAGTCAATGCCAAGAATGTCTTGACCGTATGGAAAACCTTGTATGGAAAACAGAGTGCCGATACCACGAGTCACTTGCAAGTGGGGGATCGTGTACGCATTAGTAAAGCCAAACGTACGTTTGAAAAAGGATATTTACCGAATTGGACCAAAGAACTGTTTACCATCTCTAGAAAAGTGCCAGGACGAAACGTCTATCGCATTCAAGATGATCACGGGGAAGAATTAGAAGGAACCTTTTACGAGAAGGAATTACAACAAGTGATTAAAGACGATGATGTCTATGAAGTGGAGGAAATCTTAGGGTATAAAAAGCGGCGTGTGGGAAAAAAAGTCATTTCAGAAGTCAAAGTGCGTTGGAAAGGATATCCTCCCAGTTTTGATTCATGGATTCCGCAAGCGGATCTCATTCGACCATGACCACCCAGTGGACTTTCTTGGGTGAAAAAGTCCCCCGAGCAGAAATTGTGTATTTTGCACAATTATTCCTCTGTTTAACCATCATTATCACCTCGGTAGTCATGTTAGCCATACGCGATCCCAATCGCGATTTTTGGATGGTGACCTTAAGTTCTTTGGTGGGGTACGTCATGCCTAGTCCACAAATGACGTTACCGAACCCGAGTATAAAACAGGAACGATCTTCTTCAGATTCACCAGTTCACCATGGCTAACACACAGTACGCATGGAAACAAGAGGGAAAGAAAACGGCATGGTTTGCGGATAAGCAGATGTGTTTGATGCATTGTAAACAACACAAAGTGTTAGATCAACCGGTGTACTTGTACAAACGTATACTGATACCTCACGGATGGTCAGCCTTTATCATGAAGACTAAATATCAAGAGTTTCGCTGGAAAGTCAAAGCCTTCTGGGGATTGATGGGACGACAAGACGAATCCGATTGGACATTATTTGAGAGTCCTTGGTTTAACAATTCCGAGGACTGTCTCCGACATTTCAAAGACATGATCAATGAAGGTTATGATGTAGCCGATTGCTGGGGAACCCGACACTATCTGGTGATGCGACGACGCTTAGTCCCGAGACGAACCCTGACGTTACCAGACTCGGATGCGTTGATGTGGGGTGGTGGCCGCGATCAAGAAGAATGAATTGAATTGAATGTATTGTCATGTTGTATGTTGTTTCAAATAATAAATTGTGAAAAAACAAAACGGTGTTGTGTATAAATAGAGAAGAAAACAGAGACAGGGGATCATTTAAGACATCATGGCTGGAGGAGGAGAAGGGTTTTACATGACTCTGTTGAGTGATGGGTCGATGGAATCGTTTCCGACGAATACGACTGCTCAATTTAAAACGTTATTGCCACACACCATGGACTTAACGGATGGAGAATGGGAAGTCGGATTGACCGAAATGATGTACTCGGCCAACTTACAAAACGTATCGGATAGCGAGGCTTATGTGGACGTTCTCATTCCAGATCCGTATACGAAACATGTCCAAGATCCCAACACTTATAAATGGGAAAGATTTAAGACAGAGAATATGGGCAAAGTCACGATGGCCAGGTGTGAGGTGGTGGTCCCCTGGCGTCTGACGCCATGGTCCCATCTCTTTGAGGGAGGGGATAGTTTATTTCCCTTCGATATCATTCGCATTCACTTCCGACCCGGAGCTTATACACAACCTTTGGCGTTAATCAATGAAATCAACGAAGCCTTAAGGAGAACCCTGTGGAAAGTATGGAGCGAGATAGGGAATCCTAACGAAGAGGGGAACAACCAGATCTTAGTGTATCACTCCGAGTACGATCGTGTGGAGTATCAGTTTAATGGGAGAACACTGAGATCCACCCCCATGTGCATTCGTTTCCCTACGCCCTTAGCGTACAAGCTAGGTCTGGATAGTGACAAAATGATCCTGGGCGATGAAACCATGACGAAATGGATCAACGTGAATTACTTGGGGAACACGACCATGGATGTCTACGACAATCTGAAAGCCATGTATGTGTATTGTGACATTGTGGATCCTCAAGTGGTGGGCACCAACAAATTGAAATTATTGAGAGTCGTCCCCTGTACGGGTCAATACGACGATCGACAACAAGCCCGTTGGGAACCGATTCGAGCCGAATATTTGAAACTGAGTAAGAAATATTTCGATACCATTGAGGTACACATCATGAATTCTTTAGGGCGTCCTATGGGGTTTTTAAATGGGCGCTCCTTAGTCAAACTTCATTTCCGCAAAGTGTATTGAAAGATGAAGTACCATCGAGGAGTCAGACGCCAGAAAGGACACGGAATCTGGTTTCTCATTCCGTGGATTGCCAATGCCATTGTGGGTCAAGCGGGGCAAGGAAAGAAGAGAAAGAGACGGCGTAAAAAGTATAAAAAGCGGGTGTAACCCCTAACGAAGTTCATTTACATCAAGATGCACTACCATAAAGGTTTAATACGA
Organism: Ostrea edulis; assembly: GCF_947568905.1. NCBI lineage: Eukaryota > Metazoa > Mollusca > Bivalvia > Ostreida > Ostreidae > Ostrea > Ostrea edulis. Next base: position 40,259,244 of record NC_079171.1, on the reverse strand, counting down.
CAGCAGGGTCACGGGCTTGGAGCCCTGCTGGGAATAGCTAGCAAAGTGGCGGGTCCCCTGATCAGCGGATTATTAGGTGGAGCTCCCGCACAACAGCAACAACAACAACAGCGTCCTGTCTATCAAGAGAGATATTATGATTACGACCGCCCTTATCGCTCTTATCAGAGGAGACGACGTAGAATTCATCCAACAGAAGAATATGATCCAGAATCTGAAAAGCAGAAGGGAAAAGGATTTTTCACCGATTTACTCAAATCGGGGGCTAAAAGTGCCTTAAAGGCTGCTGCTAAAACAGGGATGGATGTGTTAGATAATAAACGATCACTCAAAGACGCTCTCAAGACACACGGTGCCCAAGCCCTGAAAGAGACAGCAGGGTATGCCCGTAGGCGAAGGTCTCGAAAAGCCCCATGCAAACGAGGAAGAAAAGCGCGCACAGGAATACTCAGGAAGCCTGGAACCACGACTCTCAAAAGAAAACAGGCGGGAAAACAGGTGGGAATACAGGAAGGAAAAGGATTTGTTAAAAGAAAACAACGTATCTTAGCTCGGGGAGGGCCTCATAAGAGACCTAGGAAGCAACCTAGGAAGCGATCTAGGAAGGGAGGTAGGAAGCTAGTGAAAAGGGGTAAGCCAAAACGCTCTCTGGATATTTTCGACTGAGAACCCTATAAAAAGGGGGTGAGAAGGAGACCAGAACACATTTGATGCCAGTTCACGCTGAGTAACACATCGTTCCAATATGATGCACAGAGAATCTTGCGCTTGTGGCACCAGTAGTTTAGAACTGTTTAAAGTGCCCCCGACCAACGTCACTTTAGAAGATTCGAAATGGATGGAATATTACCCCATTTCCAGTACCCTCAACTCGGATACGGCTCCGATTGAATTTGAAATCAAAGGACAAGGAGATGAATATCTGGATTTATCCCAAACTTATCTCCAGATGGTATGTAAATTCACGAAAGCCAATGGAACGAATCTCACAGGAGGCCATTCGACCTCCACCCCCGTGAATAACATTCTCCATTCCTTGTTCAGTGAAATCGATGTCAGTCTCAATGGAAAAGTCATTACCCCGGGGACGGATACTTATCCCTACAAAGCGTATCTGGAGAAATTGTTGTCTTATGCACCCAAGACTCTGGAAACCCAGATGAGAGCCTGTAGCTTGTGGGAAAAAGATACGGCAGGACATATGGATGACGTCAAATTAGAAGCTCTGGCTCAAACTCCTGTGGAATTTGCAGTAGTGAATAACAAAGTCAACATCGCGGCCGTCATCCCGACCCCCGAGTATCCGGATGATTCCAAGAATGTAGGGTTGAGAAAACGTCACGAGAAGATTACAGACAGTAAGTAAGGAGATCGTGTTGATGGATCGATTACATCTGGATTTGTTTGAGCAAGAGAAATGTCTCCCTAATGGCTTGGATGTCCGTCTCAGATTCAATCGCGCTCGACCCCAGTTCTACATGATGACCGATGCCGGGAGTAGTGGGAAAGTGGTCATTCAAAGTATGATCTTGTGGGTGAGGAAAGTCAAACCTGTGCCGAGTATCATTAATCTCATCAATCAGCAACTGAGTACTCAAACGGCGAAATATCCATTGAGACGAGTGGAAGTGAAAACCTTCACCATTCCTAGTGGCACCCAATCTAAAATCACCGATCATCTGTTTCAAGGACAGATGCCTAAACTGATCGTGTTGGGCTTTGTGGATAATGCGGCTTTTAATGGGGATAATACCAGAAACCCCTTTCATTTCCAAAATGAGAGAGTCAAGAAATTAGAAATCAGTATCAATGGAGAAATGATGGAAACCCGACCTTTGGAACCTAATTTCACCGACGATCAGTACCTGAGATCGTATTTGAGTCTGTACAAAGGCTTGGGAAAATTAGGTCAGGATTGGGCTCCGGACATCACCCTGGAAGAGTATAAAAACGGTTACACCCTCTGGTGTGTGGATTTCACGAAAGATCAAGAAGCCCAGACGGATAAATTTCATCTCATACAGACTGGGAACTTGAGAGTGGAAGTGCAATTTGCCGCCAACGTGGCCAGGACCTTAAACTGTGTGGTGTATGCCGTGTTCGACAATCTGCTAGAAATCAACAAACAACGAGAAGTCAGTATCGATTACTAAGAGAGAGATGGATACTCAGCAATTGAGAGATGTTTTACAACGAGATTTAGGACCGGCGTTTGCAGGTGTGTATCCTCGAGATGTCATACCTGAGCTGTTACCTCATCACAAAGCCATCGTGGTGAATACAGACCCTCACGATCGCCCTGGAGCGCATTGGGTCTGTTTGTATTTGAGTAGCCCTACCGTCGAATATTTTGATTCTTACGGATTACCTCCCAGCCATAAAGACATCCAAGACTTTATTCAACGCCACGGAGAGACTTGGATTCATAACACCCATTGTTATCAAGATTTGAATACGGATGTCTGTGGACAATACTGTGTGTATTTTTTACATCAACGCCATCGACATAGAAGCACCGTACAAGAATGGTTACTTCCCTGGAAAGGCACGGCCTTACAACGCGATCGTTTTGTGACTGATTGGTTTAAAGAGACCTCCCGAAAACCGAGAACCCATCAAGGACAAACTTGTCAATGTCAAAGACTGAATGTATTGTAAACTATGTTATTGTATTGTTATTGTTCATAGTTGGAGTTTAATAAAACGTTGGAAAAAATCTTGTGGGTTTTGTTTTTTCTTGTCATTGTAATCAACCATGTCTTTTTCAAAAAGAATGGGTAGCCCTGAAAAGGGCTGTTTTCTTTCTCTCTCTGTTCTTGGTCTTTTCTCTTCTTCTTCTCTTCTTCTCTGTCCCCCTCACTGTGTGTTCTTCTTCTTCTTCTTTCTTCTCTTCTTTTTCTGCTCCTCCGGGGGTTGCTCGTGGTCAAACACAAAAACAGGCAACCACCCGTGTTTAAAAAACAATCTCCCCGGAGGCCGCTGCACCACTTCCAACTCTGCGTCCCAGTTTTCCTCTGGCGGGGGCAGATCCTGGCTCATGGGCGGTGGGGGAAGAGCCTCCCGTGAGGCCGGCGGGGCAATCTCTTCGTCCCAATCCTCCTCACATTTGTAAAAATAATCATTCACTGTAGGGTCTGGTCCTACTCTGCGGCTCATGGTTCTGGTTCCTTAAAAAATCGGAATGCCAGATTTTGACGTTGCGCTCGGTTTAAAAAGGCGAGAGCGCGGACGTCCTTGAAAACATCCCCTACCTCAGATGGCTGACGTCATGTTGATGACTCATCAAAAAACACTATATAAATAGGTCACTTGTTACCATTTTTCTCAATCATGTCGTTTGAACGGTACGCGGATGATGGGAAAGATGTACTAGTGTGTGGGTATTGCCGAGGACCTTGGAGAACTTGTGGCTGTTTTCATTATAAAAAAGAAAACATCCTGGCCAAACATAAGTGGATAGAGTATATGGCAGAGCTGAATTATTGTCCCTTTGTCTATAAATGTTGTGGTCACACTAGAGAACCCTGGCTACCGTGTAAGTGTCCGCAACATTGTACCATCACCCCTGAAGAAGAAATAGCGCATAAGGACTGTACCTGTGATATCTGTCAGGAGTTTAGAGAGCGCTGGACTCAGAGAAAGTTTAAACCCCACCTGTTTCAACATTGTCCTTACAGTCAAGAACCCCGGTCAACGTGTACCTGTGAGACCTGTCAACCAGCATGTCGGTGACGGATCTACGAGGAGATGTATTATCTCTACCTTGGGTGGATGCTATTGTACAACAATGTAACTGTTTAACGGTGAAACCTCATGGGTTAAGTCAACGTATTGCCGACCGATTTCCTTGGGCTAATCTGTATGCGACCCGACAACCTTTAGGACGGAGAAATTTAGCTATAGCAGCGGATTGAGGAATACCGGGTACTGTGTGTATTATGCCTCATTCTACTCATCCTGATGTGATCTGTTTGTTAGCGCAATGGGATTACGGGAGAGGCACTCAACGCTTACCCCTGTATGCCGATACCCCCGAACAACGTGAACTTTGGTTTCAACAATGTTTACAGGAATTAGGTACTTTGTCTTACCAGACTTTAGCGTTTCCTTCTCGTATTGGATGTGGATTAGCCGGAGGCAATTGGACTCATTATAGACAATGGATTTGTGACTTTGCTTATCAGTATCATAAACATGTTTACATTGTCAAGAAAATGTAACTTTATTATAGCTTTATTCTAACTATTACTTGTGTTAATAAAACTTTTTTAAAACAAACTTGTGTGTTTCTTGATTTTTGCCATAAAAAGTGTCTTTTCAAAAAAAGTTGGTGGCCCTGAAAAGGGCCGTTTGGTCCTAAGGACCGACTTTCAATCCCTGGTTCCGGTAAACCGGCATAACGGGCACCGTCCCCGGGTGTGTCGCCGCTCCTGTAACTCTTCCACGCACGAGCAGCAAGCTGGGCGCTGCCCACATCCCCTACACGTGATACCGGAGTGTACCCTGTCTTGCCAGCAGACAGGGCACTTAAACCAGATAGGAACCGCCCTATCTGCCCAGCCAGGGACAGTCATAGGGTGGTTCGTCGGGGGATGAGTTGCCACCGGTGCGTGGGTTGGTCTCGGTGGTGGAGTCCTCCCTGCAAACCGGATGGTAGGTGGTGGGGGTCTTGCAGGGGCTGCTGGTCTCGGTGGTGATGACGTGCCTGTCACCAACAGCGACGGACTCTGACGTGGGCTGGGAGGTGGTGCGGGGGACGGTGACCTCGGTGAGTACTCCACCGGTGACGCTGGTGAGTCGCTCATCGGCACCGGGCTGTATTCCACTGGTGCCGATGGGATCGCTGGTGGTGGTGTTGTAGGCGTCGCCGGGGAGTAAGGTGGTGGTGGTGAGGGTGGCTGTGGGGCCCGTCGGCGCGGTCTCGTAGCCGTGGAGATTCGAGCGGTGCGGCGGCGGCGTCCCCTCCCTTCATACTCTGCCCGCACCCGACAGATGATCTCACGGACCCCACTCTGGTCGAAAGGGGAGAAGGTGCTCAGGTCGTTCTCAGAACGCACAACCCAATTCTCCCCTACCCGTTCCTCAGCCACCACTAAGAGCCGGTACCGAAACCCAGGCAGGGTCTGAAAGTTGTAGAGCGGGTCTCTTCTTGTAGCCATTCTTCTTTCTTCTTTAAAATCCTTCAAACCTGTGCTGGATCACCAGTGAAGCGAACTGGCGAGTGCGACGGTATATATCAGGAAAGCGCGGACCTCCTCGAAAACATCCCTCGCTTCGGAGACGAACCCAAGATGGTGGCCGTCAAAATGGCTGATTTGTGCTTTCGAGCAGAGAGTTTTTTCTCATTGTCTTTTTCTAGACATTCGATATCTGTGCATGGTAGATTTAATCTGATAGATTCTGGGGCGCGGAATTCGTTAAACTTATTTTTATTTTGCTACGTCGCATAGTTTTCAAAGAAACAGCGGTTAAAGAGGTCGAGTCGAGGTTCAATGTTTCTTCACCACCTCTTTAAAAATTTATTTCTCGACCATGTACATCCCTAAAAACATCTCATAAGGTCTATTCGATAGAAAACACCTTATTTGATTCGATTTTCACTCTACCTTTAGGATTTTCTGGATTCCTCAACAAATAAACCCTTCTCTGAGAGACTCAACCAAACACAGCTTTCGTGTAAACAATTTTATTCATGTCACATATTTCAAATACATAACTCCCACACACAACACCAATGCACATGTCTTTTTAAAATAGGGTCCAACATTTTTTCCATTTCTCGAATCCTGCGTTGAAATCGATATCGATCAGCAGCTACAGTCATCCAGATACTTGTCCGGTCTTCTTCGGGTAACAGATACACTTCATTATGATCCAGATTAAAAGTCACACATTTTCTTGTATTTTGTTGTACATGTGATGAAGATACCGTCCTCGAAGGGTCTCGATCACCCCACTGATGTGCGGCTTTGTTCTCTTTAATTCCTCGGCTACTAAATGAATCAACACTAATGCCTCGGTGTTGATACGGTTCTCGATCAAATGTCTGCATATCCACCAATATTCGTCTAAAGTGATTGGAAATAATACCGCACGAAGACAGGATTTCAATTTTTGAAAATCTGGCAAGTTTTCTATTTCCTCAATACACTGTAGGACAAATGTTTTTTCGATGTTATCCCTAGCACTCATGATTTCATCAATGAAATGAATTAAGTTCTTCACACTTTATGTATACTTCTCGAAGCCAGTCCTTGGTGATACTTTTAATCTCGGCGGTTTTTTCAGGCATGCGTTTCTTGAATTCCTCCCCCAGGACATAAATTAACATCAACCCCGCATCGTTATAGAGATTGATGTACACATGGTTCCGTAGAACTGTATATTCGTCCAGAGTCAATGGAAACACTCCCGCTATCAGAAAATTTTTAGCGAATTGAAACACCGTATCGTCTTGCATTTTCTCGACCCATTCTAATGCATGGTTATGCGCTTTTTCTGCGATGTTGTCACTTTCAGCCATGGTTTGTAAATGAAAAAATTCCAAAACGTTCTTGTTTTATAACAGGGCCACCATTCCTTTCATACGAATCAGTTCCACGAATCCTTTTTGTAAACAATCGCGTAACATCCGATCAATGTCACTCATCTGGTCTGGAAGGTTCTGTTTCAATTCCTCAGCATACAATTAAATCATGAGTAAACGTCCCGTATTGGTATTCTCCGCTAATGAATCAGCAATCCGTTGAAAACTATGTACATTTCTAACCTCCGGTGACATCTGTTGTACAAATTGACGAGCATTTTGAATGAGAGGGTTATGTAAGGCCACGTTCATACATTGTAGTACATAGCTATATCCATTCATTCTCGTAGTAGCACTGCCGCCCATAGTGCATAACGAACGTTCAGAAAACACCTGTATTTATAGGTAAAGGTTATGCATCACGTGATCAACCACCTGCACCACGTGATCAAACACCTGTACGTCAACTGGTTTTTCTACAGTCATTCTTGTCTGACCTTCAGTCATGGATACACGGAGAATTTTAAGAGCGAGACGCCGCCGCCAGGGAATACAACAAGTGGAGAATTTAACCATAGTAGAAGATTATGTAGACGAGATGGAGATCTGGGTCAATTTAGTACAGAGATGTCGCCATCGATTACGCTGGGGCCGATCTAAAAATTGGTGTTTTGACTATGTATTGCGGTCACATGAAACAGTGGAGGATATTTGCCTGCGTTTAAGTGACATGTACCTGAAAAATTCCCCCCTCATACAGTACATGATTTACCAGTTTTACACGTTATTGAACGGCACTCAAAAAGTATCGGGATTTATTCGACTGGAGAAACCACGTCACCGAAGAAGTGTATGGGTATTGTTTTGGGATGCACACTGGATGTGGGAAACCGTCGAAGAGATACGTTTCCCTGGGAGAAGAGCTCGACAATTAGTACAACACATTATATCCGAAGATCATGACTTACACGTGTATATAGAAGAACCTGCGTATGAAGCCGGCCATTTTTAAAAATAAAAACTTCATGCACAGCCCTTTTTAGGGCTACTTTTAACACCAATATAAGTTCCATTCCACTAAAGTCAATGTGTACCAATGTGCACTAGCACGCGTTGGTCGCGAGAAACCGGCTTTTCAAGTTCAATTAGTGCACTAGCACGCGCTGGTCGCGCGATGTTCTAGCTGAAAGCGGTTTTTCAAGTTCAATTAGGGCACTAGCACGCGCTGGTCGCGCGATGTTCTAAATGAAACCGGTTTTTCCAGAAAAAGATGGTGCAACCACGTGCTCCCCACGAGACAGAATAGTCTAGACATTTTGCTGGCTATAAAAGCGGAGCCCCAGTGTCAGTCCTCATTCGATCTTCAATCACTTTCCAGAAGACATGGCTCAGAAACAACTAGAATTTGTGGACAAAGCTCAGAAGAAAATAGATCAGCTGGTACAGAAGCAGATGGGACCACAGAAAGACTACATTGAACTGAAGAAAGCTAAGAGTGACGATCGGAAGACTGAACTGGGTAAGACCTCGAACTTCTTGCTCACGTCTCCAGACTACGTTGCTCAAAGAAGAAGAGAAGAGAAGAAGATGGCCCAGACCTCGAACCAGACCACGAGCTTCAATCTCACGCCTTCAGACCACGTTGCTCAACAAGAGAAGATGGCCCAGACCTCGGATTACCTCCCTAGCCAGAATCCGGCAGACCCCGGCTTGGGATTTTTTTTTCCCGGACATCCCAGAGTCACAAGATGTCACGGGATTGGAACTGGGCCTCTACAACGCTCAGAATGAGCCTCCGACCATGAACAAAGAAGACTTTGCGATCATTACCACGACACTAGACGGGATCGTTAACCGCATTAATGTGCTGAGTAATGAGATTGGAAATCATACCACAATCCTACTGAAGAAACTGGAAGAGCTGACTTCTAAAAAACCTAGGAAGGAATACACTCCAGATTACACTGCTAACCCGTGCTACACGTGTGGAGAAACAGGACATTGGTCGCCGGATTGCCCACATAAAACAGATTATCCGCAGACCAGTAAGAAATCGAGGTCAGCAGATTCTCAACAGACCAGCAAGAAAACCAAACAAAAGGATCCTTGCTTCAAATGCGGAAAAATAGGACACTAGATTAGTGAGTGTCCAGAAGAACAAGCGGAGATAGATGCGATGATTGGGCCCGTACCTGGCTCAAAAACCCCTGTGAAGAGAGAATACACACCGTTAGAGATGTGGAATCCGCCCGCACCTACTGAAGAACGGCCAAAAAAGAAGAAGAAACTCAGCAGAAAGTAATGGACTGTGCTTGAACTGTTATGCTTATTGAACTGTTTTTATGCTTATTGAACTGTTTTGCATTGTTCTATGCTTGTACCATTGTTCTTTAATAAACATGTCAACTTAAAACCTTGTGTTATTCTTTAGATTTAATACACAGGAATACATAGGATTTCACTGGATTTTATACCGATTTTCAGAAAAATAGCTCCAGGTTCCTTTTCCAGGAACTCAAAGCGAAAGTACCGCATGCTAAAATTAGACCAGCGGCCATAGGCCAGCCTATTCACCCGACACCCGGCCTACAACCCCTGCTGGGGTGCACCAGTTAACCCCAACACCGCTTGACCAATCAAAAGACGCCCTTGCTTGACCTCATTTGCATAAAAAGTGCACTCAGTTGAACCCCCTATCGGGAGGGGTTATACTACTACTGTTTGCCAGAACCTTTGTATTTCGGTATGGGTAAGTACTTCGTTACAAGCTTGAAAATACGGACGTATATTTAATTGCTGGGATAAAATTTAAAAATTCATTTTAAAATTAGCATTGTATCTCCCTCATGCATAGCTCTGGTCCTTGGACGAATTTGGCTCCAGTTTTTGGCACATCAGTTTTACTTTTAGCTTTTACAAGTTTTTTGTCATTTCGATTGATTGTATCTTGCTTAACGTCTCACTCGAGAATTTTTCACTCTTATGGAGACGTCACCAAGACCGGTGAAGGGCTTCAAATTTAGGCCTATGCTCGGCGCTTACGGCCATTGAGCAGTGAGTGTTCTTTAGCGTGCCACACCTACTGTGACTCGGGTCATCCGTTTTTAAGGTCATCTCCGAGAACCCGTGACATTCACACCTGATGCCAAGCGTTTGGTGATGGAACTGTCACCTACGTGTTTTAACGACTAGGTGTGTCGCGGCCGGGATTCAAACCCCGGGCCTTCCGCATGCGGGGCCAACGCTCTAACCTCTCGGCCACCGCGGCGGTCTTGTCATTTCGAATTTTCAAAATTTCGGCTTCAGCATCACTGAAGAGACATTATTTGTCAATGCGCATCTGGTGCATCAAAATTGGTACCGTATAAGTTTTACACTTGAATATTCTTTAACGTCCCTCTCGAGAATATTTCACTCATATGGAGACGTCACCACTGCCGATGAAGGGCTACAAAATTTAGGCCTTTACTCGGCGCTTACGGACTTTGAGCAGGGAGGGATCTTTATCGTGTCACACTTGCTGTGACACGGGACCTCGGTTTTTGCGGTCTAATCCGAAGGAACACCCCCGTTTAATTGCCTCTTACAACAAGCAAGGGGTACTGAGGAACTATTCTAACAAGTGATGGGCAATCGGGAAAAAAGTTTAATCGATGATCGGATTAATCGGATGTACCTTTTCGAGTGATTAATCGAAAATTAATCGAATTTTAATTATTTCAAATTTATGGCATAAATATATCAAATTTACTTTATGTTTTACCCTAGATATTAAGTTAATTAGAGTAAAATCAATAGATTGATTGTATCTTGTTTAACGTCTCTCTCGAGAATTTTTCACTCATATGGAGACGTCCAAAATCATAATTAGAAATTTGAAGTTAATAATCCCATACTTTCGAATTTATTTTCCCGGGATAGAGATATGTCTCTCGACTTTTGTTGTTCTTATGGGATCCGGGTTAGAATAGAGTCTCATTACCCCTTGCTTGTTGCAAGAGGCAAAATCCGAGGCCCCGTGTCACAACAGTTGTGGCACGATAAAGATCCCTCCCTGCTCAAAGACTGTAAGCGCCAAACATAGGCCTAATTTTACAGGCCTTACCGGCAATAATGACGTCTCCATGTAAGAGAAAGATTCTCAAGAGAAACGTTAAACAATATTCAATCTTATCGGATGATTCAGCTTCGTCAGCCATTTTTAAATTTAGATAAGTCGTGGCAGGAATATTCGTATTATTAAAAAACATACCGACGTCGGCGATTTTCGAAATGACAATCGATTATTCACATCGTTTCAGTTATAGCGACCGACAATCGAAAGTCGGCGACAATCGGTACATCACTAATTCTAACCCGGATCCCCACAGGAAAGGCAAACCCTAACCATATTGTTTCTTTTATGAATAAAGTCTTACTTACTGATACTAATATAACAAAAATCCTTGTTTAAAGGTAATAGGAGACGGTTTTTAATAATACCTTATCAACTTTATTTCATAGACTCCTCATAAAAATGCTTTTTAAAGATTAATAACGATATTAATTCGAAGAAATAAAAGTGCAAAGGTAGTCGGAATAGAAAATCGTTACCCGATTATCGTTCCTGAATTTGTGATGTCGTAAGAGACCACACTCAAGATTTGCGAATCAAAACAAAACCACACCCATAGACGATTTATTCACAACTGGAGGAGTTTTTAAATGGGGAACCATAGTTTGTTATACAAGGATATCACTTTGAACTGTAATGCAAATGCCAGCCACATCGACGATTTTTCATCGGAGGATGAACAAGAAGATCGATCAAGGTCCTATTTATTCCAAATGGGTTGAAATAATACTGACTCGTTAATGATAAATGTATGGTAATTTCAGAGTGCATTCTCTAATGACAATAAGAGAATATAAATAGTTATTATTTGCGCTATTTCTAACCCCATGTAGACACGCACGATCGGATTTTGAGGGGGGGGGTGTCAATTAAGTTGAAGGTTGACCGACAAAAAAGGTGGGCACTCCCTCATCCCCCTTTGGTTTCATATGCTCAAGTCCCACCCTGACTGGGTTAGCCAGATCGAATTTCCTTTGCACACATCGTGAGCGGCGTATTTTGAATTTATTTTCATAGGATTTTTACAAATATCGTGTGCAGCTATTTTAGTTTAACAGGTGAATATAATAATAAATATAAATGGCTACTTAACATTCTTTTACAATAAAATTTGCGACATCAGGGCCTATACATATGAAGAATAATTTACTATCACCATTTAACGTTATTTTTTTTTTTTTTTTAAATTTTGTCTCCATTAAGGAAACCAACTGGCAAATTAGTGCTTCATTAAAAAAAAAATCATCCCCCAACTCTTGCATGACTATAAAAATTGGTTTATTTCATCTGATATCAAAACTTGTAATTTCATGATCGCTCCACCATTTGCTTTCAACATTCTTTTTCAAACAGAAAAGATGGGGGGGGGGGGGGGGGGGGGGGGGGGTCTGATAATGCAACTTTCAACATATAAAGTTAGACATATTCATCAATTTATTTACTTATATATTCAGAGAAAAAGATTCTCAGCAAAAGAGCTTCATATGACTATTTCAGAGTCAAATTTCATTTCGAAACAAATCAGACCATGTTCATATACTAAATTATGAATATCTGTACAACATAAACCGTTCCCGTCATTATACATTCAACGTTTACTTTTGCAGGGTTTTCTCGTCTTCGCCGTGCTTGCAATTGGTCTGTAGTCGAAAATAGTTAGAACTTCATCTGGTCGAAGATTTAATTTCATAAACCCATTAGTTTTTGCCAAAGTAGAGTCTATACGATAACGATTGATTGATGTTTTCTGCCACACTCAACAATTTTTCAGTTATATGGTGGCGCCCAGTTTTTATTGGTGGAAGAGAGAACCCAGATACAATGTTCCTAGGAAGAGACCACCGACCTTCCCAAAGTAAACTGGGAAACTTTCTCACTTGCCGACAGAGATGAGAGGCCGTGTGATTTTGAGCGCGATGCTCTAACCACTCGGCCACGGAGGCCCTATATACGATAACGAAACTAATCCTCATCAACCCCCGTAATCGCGTAAAATGATTGTCAAACAACTTCGAGTTCTGTGTTCTCGGTGTAGATTTCACACCCAAGTCTTTCTGAACGTTGGATCATTTAGACAAAAGTATCCGACTTGCTACATTACAGTTGAATGTAAGCACATTGGGCATTTTGACGGCTAAAACCCGCAGATGTTAGTATATAAATAAATACACATGTGCTTCAGGTTGGTCTCTTTTGACGTCATTAAGCAAGGGAGATAAGTCATGTTACTATTTTGATACTTTTCACCATAGCAACATTTGACGATCTGTAGCGTCTGTTACCTTACGATTTTTCTGAATGACTTATTCACATATGTTAAGTAAAGTCGATCCGGGTAATTTCGATCGATGGGGTTAATTCGAACGGCTGAATACTTACAAAAATTAACAAGAGATGATTGTAAAACATATGTGCCCCCCATGGTGCAAAATACAAAAAGGGTTATACACACACACATCATTTAATTGAGAGTAGTATCATCAATTCAAAATATTGAGCAGACAATATCTTTCTATGTCAAGAGTGGATTGACCATGTGACCTAAAAATCAATAGGAGTCATCAATTCCTGAAGATGTACCAGTGTACCAAGTTTGATGTCTGTCAAGCAAAGGGTTATCAAGATATTGAGCGGACAGTATATTCCTATGTACAGTTTAACCCTTGACCTTTGACCACGCGACCTCAAAATCAATAGGTGTCATCTTCTCCTGAAGATGTACCATTGTACCAAGTTTAATGTCTGTCAAGCAAAGGGTTCTCAAGATATGGAGCACAGTATATTCCAATGTCCAGTTTGACCCTTGACCTTTGACCACGCGACCTCAAAATCAATAGGTGTCATCTCCTGAAGATGTACCATTGTACCAAGTTTAATGTCTGTCAAGCAAAGGGTTCTCAAGATATGGAGCACAGTATATTCCAATGTCCAGTTTGACCCTTGACCTTTGACCATGTGATCTGAAAATCAATAGGGGTCTTCTTCTCCTGAAGACGTACCAGTGTACCACGTTTGATATCTGTCAAGCAAAGGGTTCTCAAGATATTGAACGGACAGTATATTCCTATGTCCAGTTTGACCCTTGACCTTTAAACATGTTACCTCAAAATAAATAGGGGTAATTTTCTCCTGAGGATGTACCAGTGTACCAAGTTTGATGTCTGTCAAGCGAAGGGTTCTCAAAATATTGAACGGACAGTATATTCCTGTCTAGTGTGACCCTTGACCTTTGACCATGTTACCTCAAAATCAATAGTGGTCGTCGTCTCCTGAAGTCGTATCAGTGTACCAAGTTTGATGTCTGTCAAGAAAAGGGTTCTCAAGATACTGAGCAGACAGTATATTCCCATGTCAAGTTTGACCTTTGACCATGTGACCTCAAAATCAATAGGGGTCATCTTCTCTTGAAGATGTACCAGTGTATCAAGTTTGATGTCTGTGAAGCAAAGGGTTCTCGAGATATTTAACGGACAGTATATTCCTATGTCCAGTTTGATCCTTGACCATGTGACCTCAAAATCATTGGGGGTCATCTTCTGAAGATGTACTGGCGTACCAAGTTTGATGTCTGTCAAGCAAAGGGTTCTCTAGACATTGAATGGTCAGTATATTCCTATGCCCAGTTTGACACTTGACCATATGACCTCAAAATCGATAGGGATCATCTACTCCTTAGGATGTACCAGTGTGCCAAGTTTGATGTCTTTCAAGCAAAGGGTTCTCAAGATATTGAGCGGACATTATATTCCTCTGTCCAGAGTAGATTGACCCTTGACCTGAAAAACAATAGGGATCCTCTTCTACTCATAACTAACCCACATATGAAATATCATTATCATCAAGTGAATGGTTCTCAAGATATTGAGCGGACAACACATGGTCTACAGACAGACCGACCGACCGACCGACAGGTGCAAAACAATATGCCCCCTCTTTTTTCAAAGGGGGGCATAATTAAAATATAAAATTGTGTGTTCTTGTATTTTAGAAACAATTTATAAGGAAAATATACTTTTTTAAAGCCTTTCACACTGTTCATAAAAAATGTTGTTTGAAAAATATACGACAACATATGTGACGTCAACAATAACATCAAAGTGAAAGCGAAATCTATAAAGCAGACAGATTGTAAGGACCTTGATACAAATCACTTTTGGTGAGTATAGCTTATTATTGTTATAGAAGATAGTAATATTTTAATGTTACATGTATTACAGATTAAAAATATTGCGAACAAAAAATGTTAATTAATGTTTTATCAGAAAAAAAATACGAAAATTTACTAACCGACTATACCCCGCACTTTCAGATGTCAATATGAAAGGTGCGTTTCTTCTGCAATAAGTCAATCGTATATGTGCTAGATAACCTTTTCGTTGAAAATTCTTGTGCGCACTTTGCATTCAAATTTTATGCCGGAATTTTCATCTATTTTCTAATGAATAAAATGTAACAGATGTTTTTAAAATATTTTTTTTATTACAGAAATGCCACGAAAATATATTTAAAAAGGTGTCTATCAAAATTACAGTCAAAAGGACATGGAAAAGGCTGTAAATGCAGTCCGAGAGGGGTCAAGTCTTGGAAAGGCTAGTAAGGCTTTTAAGGTTCCAAAATCCACTTTAAGCGATCACATTGCTCAACGAGTTTTGCCTGTAGCCCCAATTGGTCGCCCTCCAGCACTGTCAGCTAAACTCGAAGAAGAGCTTGTTGCGAAAGTGGAAAATGCCGTGGCCATGGGTTTCGGCGTTAGTAGGCGCCAACTCCTGATTAAGACTGGCAGGCTTGTAAACAAATTGAAAATATCCACACCCTTTAAGGGGGGTGTACCAGGAAAAGACTGGTTCGATGGATTACGGGAAAGACATCCGACCCTTGGCATAAAAAAAGCCCTTAAAACTGTCGGTCGTTCGCTCACGAATGCTGAATGCAACAGTGGTTGAATCGTATTTTGACACACTAAATAAAGTTATCACAGATTTAAATCTGTCTTCCAAACCTGAAGCCATTTGGAATCCATACGAAACGGGGTTTCAAATGGAGCATCAGCCTGCATCAGTATGTGCTCGGAGGGGTGCGAAGGTTCCGGGGAGAACTTCAAATCGCCGCGAATCTATCTCCACTCTCCTTTGTGTCAATGCGCATGGTGGTTTCATGCCTCCTATGGTTGTCGTCCGAGGCAAAACAAAACGATGTCTTCAGTCCTGAGGGGTCGAGGATGCTCCAGCAGGAACAGTATTCACTTACCAAGCAAGGGCCTGGATGGACGACATTCTGGATGAGGAATGGTTTCACAAAGTTTTCTTTGCCAACTGTGGCCCACATCGTCCGCAACTTCTAATTCTCGACAGTCACTCGAATCATAAAGTTATTGGTCTTCTTGAAGCTGCGGTTGAGAACGGCATTCACATCCTCGCATTACCCCCGCACACGACACATTTCTTGCAGCCGCTGGACAAAAGTGTCTGCTCAGAGTTTATGAACGCATCGCCTGATAACACTGTATACAAAAACTCATGGCCCAGTTTATTTAGGCAAAGTGAAAGAGCCTGACTCCCCAAAATATTACCAGCGGCTTTCGAGCGACTGGCATTTATCCTCTGGATAGAACAGCAATACCTGCTGATGCCATAGCCCCTTCAAAGGTGTTTGATTCTGCTGTCACTTCTACTCCTCCACATGTTCAACTTTTTGAACAAGAACGTGAATTATCTTCGCCAACCTGTCTTATGCCGTCTGCTTCTGTATCTACTATACCCAGTCTGAATTCTTCCGCTCCAAAGTCCTCAGCTTCTGTCACTATTTCCTAGTCTCAACTCTGTGATGGTTTATCTGTTGAAAACAAGAAGTCCACGACGAGTGAAAGCGCGTCTGTGCCACCTATCAGAGATCCCGATCCGTTTTTACCCGTAACTCCTGTTGCCGATTCAGATGATCAAATCTTTGATCTCTCTAATACAGTGTCAGCGTCTCAAATTCTATCTGTTGAAAACAAGAAGTCCACGACGAGTGAAAGCGCGTCTGTGCCACATATTAAAGATCCCGATCCGTTTTTGCCCGCAACTCCTGTTGCCGATTCAGATGATCAAATCTTTGATCTCTCTAATACAGTGTCAGCGTCTCAAATTCTAGCCGACCTTGCCAACGGTGGAGTTAACGTTGAACTTTTCCCTTCTTCTGATATCAGTGAGTGCAGAAATTAATTTTCGAATGATTTGTGGAACAGCCAGCTTTCGTCCGTGTTTGATGTCCCGTCTCCTGAAAATAACAATTCTAGACCAGTCGCACAGAAGCGCAAGCTAACATCCCACAGACTTCTTACATCTGAGGACATTTTAAATAAAACAAGACATGTTTGTAAAACACATATGCCCCCCATGGTGCAAAATTGAAAAGGGTTATACACGCACACATCATTTAATTGAGAGTAGTATCATCAATTCAAAATATTGAGCAGACAATATCTTCCTATGTCAAGAGTGGATTGACCATGTGACCTAAAAATCAATAGCGGTCATCAACTTCTGAAGATGTACCAGTGTACCAAGTTTGATGTCTGTCAAGCAAAGGGTTCTCAAGATATTGAGCGGACAGTATATTCCTATGTACAGTTTAACCCTTGACCTTTGACCACGCGACCTCAAAATCAATAGGTGTCATCTTCTCCTGAAGATGTACCAGTGTACCAAGTTTAATGTCTGTCAAGCAAAGGGTTCTCAAGATATGAAGCACAGTATATTCCAATGTCCAGTTTGACCTCTGACCATGTGATCTGAAAATCAATAGGGGTCGTATTCTCCTGAAGACGTACCAGTGTACCACGTTTGATGTCTGTCAAGCAAAGGGTTCTCAAGATATTGAACGGACAGTATATTCCTATGTCCAGTTTGACCCTTGACCTTTAAACATGTGACCTCAAAATATATAGGGGTAATTTTCTCCTGAAGATGTACCAGTGTACCAAGTTTGATTTCTGTCAAGCGAAGGGTTCTCAAAATATTGAAGGGACAGTATATTCCTGTCTAGTGTGACCCTTGACCATGTTACCTTAAAATTAATAGGGGTCATCAACTCCTGAAGTCGTATCAGTGTACTAGGGCTGGGACGATTCAGGGTTAGCTCGATTCGGTTCGGTTTCGATTCAGAACAGCACGGTTCGGTTATTTTCGATTCGGTTCATGTTAGGTCCAATTTATCTAATGACACCACAAAAATTAACAATTTTAATGAGTAGCATATTTGATTTGATTTTATTCAAGTTATATAACTATATGTCGTCATTTGTAAACATCATATCTATTCATAATGACATTTTATAACTTTGATAGAAAAAAGAAAACACTGACAGTCTATCAAAATTTGTTATATCAATGTGCTACATAAGTTTTGGATTATTAAACAAATCTATAGTGAATCTAAAATGTATATGATATTGCTTCCATTGATATGCAAAAATTCAATAATTCTATCAATTGAGAGTCTTTGAAAATCTCTCCTTTATTGATTTACTTCTCTCATATTAACTGTCAAATCTGTTTCATTACCTACGATGTTGATTTCATTCCACCACTGACAAAAATGCTTTATGTCATGTAAAGATAAACTGCATGATCTTACGGACCATATTCTGTTGGTATATGAGTGGTGAAAATGCTAACTCTCAACACAGTAGTGATTTAAATCTCTGTTGCATAAAAATCCACATGTTTTCAACATCACTCGGACGCCATATTTGTTGTTTTGGTGTAAGTAAAATCTAAACCGAACCGAACCGAAATCCGGAATTTGTAATCGGTGCATCGAATCGAATGGTATGAATCGCGGTGCACCGAAATTTTCGGTGCACCGCACAGCCCTACAGTGTACCAAGTTTGATTTCTGTCAATCGTCTTCTCCTGAAGTCGTATCAGTGTGCCAAGTTTGATGTCTGTCAAGAAAAGGGTTCTTAAGATACTGAGCAGACAGTATATTCCCATGTCAAGTTTGACCCTTGACCTTAGGGGTCATCTTCTCTTGAAGATGTACCAGTGTATCAAGTTTGATGTCTGTCAAGCAAAGGGTTCTCGAGATATTTAACGGACAGCATATTCCTATGTCCAGTTTGACCCTTGACCATATGACCTCAAAATCAATGGGGGTCATCTTCTTCTGAAGATGTACTGACGTACCAAGTTTGATGTCTGTCAAGCAAAGGGTTCTCTATACATTGAATGGTCAGTATATTCCTATGCCCAGTTTGACACTTGACCTTTGACCATATGACCTCAAAATCAATAGGGGTCATCAACTCCTTAGGATGTACCAGTGTGCCAAGTTTGATGTCTTTCAAGCAAAGGGTTCTCAAGATATTGAGCGGACATTATATTCCTCTGTCCAGAGTAGATTGACCCTTGACCTGAAAAACAATAGGGATCCTCTTCTACTCATAACTAACCCACATATGAAATATCATTATCATCAAGTGAATGGTTCTCAAGATATTGAGCGGACAACACATGGTCTACAGATCGACCGACAGGTGCAAAACAATATGCCCCCTCTTTTTCAAAGGGGGACATAAAAAGGAAAAAGGCAGAGGAAAAAAGAGAACAAGAATTAAAGAAAGAGGAAAGAAAAATTAAAAAGGAAAGAGCACCAAAGGGGGAAAAGTTGATTAAATGAGAAGGCACCGTTGTTTGTGGTTCACACAGAAATATTTTTGAACAAAGATAAACTATTTTTGAAGTGTTTACATTGTTTTATGTTTGAACTTGTTGTTACATTAATAAAAATGGTTTTAGATTTAAAATTGTGCGAAACATAAAATATTTATCAACATTACAATGAAAAAATAGTCCAACGTATCGGTATGCATATAAATATCGCAGATTTCCCCGATAGATTGTCTATATAAGATAGATTTTACTAGTGTTCGATATTTACCGGCTTGGTCGAAATTCCCCCTATCTCTTGTTCGACATTACCCCGATGCTGATCGAATTTACCCCGTTCGGCCTTGCAACGACAAACCAATGCATCTTGTAATAAATATGATGCAATGCGTCTTAACGACTCAGAATATGCAAGTTTTCAAAACGTTTTGTGTAAAGCAGCATAACACGAGGATGTGATCTTACGGGAGCGTCAGTAAGCACGCGTGGAACCCAATACTGTACGAAATTACCCGGATCGACTCTAATTAAAGAAAAACACATTTTCGTGCAAAACAATTTTTTATGAAAATCGTCTTCATGACCTTTAACAATTAAATCAATATTAATTTATCATGTATTTTAAATTACCCGTCGCTAAGAGAGCGGCCATTGCTGTTAATTTATGACGTCACACCGTCTGTTCCGGTTTATTTAATCAGTGAGCTGTAAACATGACAAGTCACAAACTGTTAAGTTTGGAGCCATATAGATATGAGCCCGTTCTTTCGTACGAAGAACTTAAGAAAAGACGTTCAGTCGAGTCGCCGATCAGGCAAACGGTAAACATTTATTCATACAAATATCTTGAACTTCAACTTGTCATTACGCAAATGAAGGATCCTCAGTTTACGTAGTCTTTTCTTTTCCAATAAATTGGTTGGGTTATGAATTTCGAAAAAAAAACCCACCACCAATGTGTTCTTAAACTCCAATGCCCTTAAAAAAGCACACACTGATGAAAGGCTTTAAATGATATACATGTAATAGGTGTATTAACATCTTTTGTACACCCTTTTCTGCTATTCCCAAGTATGTATTTACAGTATCAGCAAATTTACAGATAAATACTGTATACTAGGTTTGGCCCACTACCCCGGGGATCATCGAATTTACAATTTTAGTAAAGGACTACCAACGCTTTCTAATATCCATTTAGTTTCACTTTAGTATCCATATGTAGTATAACCCGCCCCGAAAGGTGGTTCAACTGAGTGCACTTTTGAGGTCAAAGGTCAAGTGCGTTTTACAGGTCAACGGAGTGCACTCGAGAGCGCTATGCAACTGCATTCAGGGAGTGGTTGGGGATGGGTCAACGGTAGGGGTGTGCTATGGCGATACGGTAGGGAATACACTCGGGAGTGCTATGACGTTATAATGACTAGGAAAAATCGGTACAGCCGGAATCGAGAGCTATGATAAAGTCGGCCCGCAGTGTTTAATCCTCAGTGTTAAGATGTGTTTAATAATCCTTAGTAAACCCATGTTTTTAAGTTTACATACAGCACAGTGTACTTCGATTTCACATAGTTTCTGTTCCTTTTTGCTCAGTCTCCTTGGGGGTTGTCTTTGTATCGAGATCTTTGTTGTGTGAGTCATTGTTCCTCCGGGGGACCGCTGTTGATTGTCTCTAGGACCACTGTTGTTAATCCCTGGGAGTGCTGTTGTTTGTGTCCGGTATTAGTCTGTGCACTAACACTAGGCGCTCAGTTGACGCCGTGAATACGGTACTTTCGCTGTGACTTCTTGGAAAAGTGGGTATTTTCTGAAAGTCATTCGCTTTGACTTTGTTTCGTAAGACAAGCTGGTAGGTTAGCTCAAATACTCACCAGTTATATAATGAATAAGAAATGAATTTGATTAAAGGGAAAGGCAACCCAAATTTTTTTTACAGGATAAATGATAGGATTGATTATATGATAAAGATTTGCCATACTATTCTGTTGATATACGGCCGCTTCATTACTAATTTGAAAATGTTAAAAATTGAAATTCCCGCTATCTATAGAGGCTGCAATGATGTGAAACTCTTTTGTATTCAAGACCACAAAAATCAATAAATTTGACATCACACCGTCTATTCCGGTTTTGTTGAGATTCTAAGATCATCCACAGGTGCTTGGGTTAAGGACCCCCCCCCCCCCCCCCCCCCCGAATAAGCTACACGAGTTGATTTAATTATTAAATTTTTCTTGAAAATATTTCTAATGAATGTCAACAACGTCTTGCATATCCATAATGGCTAGTCAATCTTGAAGTCATTTTCTATGACTTTATGGAAAAACCATGTTTTTTAACATTATCTGGTGACTTTTGTTTTCTTGTCTTATTTATTAACCGTGGGTGGAACTTCCAACACTAGGTTAGACGGTCGTGGGTATGTCATGCAATGAATTAAGGTTGTGCGACACTCAACTTGGTGTATTTTTTTGGTTTTATACCTATACATACCGGAGAAATAAATATCAAAAGAGGTCGAGAAAGTGCGTTTGCCCCCGACTCGAGCCGTTTGACCCACTCTAATTTGAATATCCTGAAGGGAAGCAGAATAAAACTACTCTTTTTGGATTCCGCATATCAGTATACACCATTCTGAATCTTAAATTCAAAGAAATCGTGTGTCTAGAGAAAGAAAATGAGAAAAAACTCTCTTCTCCAAAGCAGAAATCCGTCATTTTATCGGCCGCCATCTTGGGTTCGTCTCCGAGCTGGGGGCTGTTTTCAACGACGTCCGCGCTTTCCTGATATATACACCGGCGTTCTTGCCAGTTCACTTCCCTGGTGATCCAGCACTGATTAGAA